>NW_027315860.1:0-65000 GCF_026437365.1 Eucyclogobius newberryi
CTGTTCCTCTCAGAGCTGTTCCTCTCACAGAGCTGTTCCTCTCACAGAGCTGTTCCTCCTCTCACAGAGCTGTTCCTCCACAGAGCTGTTCCTCTCAGAGCTGTTCCTCTCAGAGCTGTTCCTCTCACAGAGCTGTTCCTCTCACAGAGCTGTTCCTCTCACAGAGCTGTTCCTCTCACAGAGCTGTTCCTCTCACAGAGCTGTTCCTCTCACAGAGCTGTTCCTCACAGAGCTGTTCCTCACAGAGCTGTTCCTCTCACAGAGCTGTTCCTCTCAGAGCTGTTCTCAGAGCTGTTCCTCCACAGAGCTGTTCCTCTCAGAGCTGTTCCTCTCACAGAGCTGTTCCTCTCACAGAGCTGTTCCTCTCACAGAGCTGTTCCTCTCACAGAGCTGTTCCTCTCAGAGCTGTTCCTCACAGAGCTGTTCCTCTCACAGAGCTGTTCCTCTCACAGAGCTGTTCCTCACAGAGCTGTTCCTCTCACAGAGCTGTTCCTCTCCAGAGCTGTTCCTCTCACAGAGCTGTTCTCACAGAGCTGTTCCTCTCAGAGCTGTTCCTCTCACAGAGCTGTTCCTCTCACAGAGCTGTTCCTCAGAGCTGTTCCTCTCACAGAGCTGTTCCTCTCACAGAGCTGTTCCTCTCACAGAGCTGTTCCTCTCACAGAGCTGTTCCTCTCAGAGCTGTTCCTCTCAGAGCTGTTCCTCTCTCAGAGCTGTTCCTCTCACAGAGCTGTTCCTCTCAGAGCTGTTCCTCACAGAGCTGTTCCTCTCAGAGCTGTTCTCTCAGAGCTGTTCCTCTCACAGAGCTGTTCCTCTCACAGAGCTGTTTCCTCTCACAGAGCTGTTCCTCTCAGAGCTGTTCCTCTCACAGAGCTGTTCCTCTCACAGAGCTGTTCCTCTCACAGAGCTGTTCCCTCACAGAGCTGTTCCTCTCAGCGTCCTCACAGAGCTGTTCCTCTCACAGAGCTGTTCCTCACAGAGCTGTTCCTCTCAGAGCTGTTCCTCTCAGAGCTGTTCCTCTCACAGAGCTGTTCCTCTCACAGAGCTGTTCCTCACAGAGCTGTTCCGTCTCACAGAGCTTGTTCCTCAAGCTGTTCTCACAGAGCTGTTCCTCTCAGAGCTGTTCCTCTCACAGAGCTGTTCCTCCAGAGCTGTTCCTCTCACAGAGCTCAGGTGTTCCTCTCACAGAGCTGTTCCTCACAGAGCTGTTCCTCTCACAGAGCTGTTCCTCTCAGAGCTGTTCCTCTACAGAGCTGTTCCTCTCACAGAGCTGTTCCTCTCAGAGCTGTTCCTCTCAGAGCTGTTCCTCTCACAGAGCTGTTCCTCTCACAGAGCTGTTCTCCACAGAGCTGTTCTCACAGAGCTGTTCCTCTCACAGAGCTGTTCCTCTCACAGAGCTGTTCCTCTCACAGAGCTGTTCCTCACAGAGCTGTTCCTCTCACAGAGCTGTTCCTCTCTCAGAGCTGTTCCTCACAGAGCTGTTCCTCTCACAGAGCTGTTCCTCTCTCAGAGCTGTTCCTCACAGAGCTGTTCCTCTCACAGAGCTGTTCTCAGAGCTGTTCCTCAGAGCTGTTCCTCTCACAGAGCTGTTCCTCTCAGAGCTGTTCCTCTCAGAGCTGTTCCTCTCAGCAGTTCCTCTCAGAGCTGTTCCTCTCACAGAGCTGTTCCTCACAGAGCTGTTCCTCTCACAGAGCCTGTTCCTCTCAAAGAGCTGTTCCTCTCAGCAGAGCTTTCCTCTCAGAGCTGTTCCTCTCACAGAGCTGTTCCTCACAGAGCTGTTCTCTCACAGAGCTGTTCCTCTCACAGAGCTGTTCCTCTCACAGAGCTGTTCCTCTCAGAGCTTGTTTCCTCTCACAGAGCTGTTCCTCTCACAGAGCTGTTCCTCTCACAGAGCTGTTCCTCACAGAGCTGTTCCTCTCACAGAGCTGTTCCTCTCACAGAGCTGTTCCTCTCAGAGCTGTTCCTCTCACAGAGCTGTTCCTCTCACAGAGCTGTTCCTCTCACAGAGCTGTTCCTCTCACAGAGCTGTTCCTCACGAGCTGTTCCTCTCACAGAGCTGTTCCTCTCACAGAGCTGTTCCTCTCACAGAGCTGTTCCTCTCAGAGCTGTTCCTCTCACAGAGCTGTTCCTCTCACAGAGCTGTTCCTCTCTCAGAGCTGTTCCTCAGCAGAGCTGTTCCTCTCCCAGAGCTGTTCCTCTCACAGAGCTGTTCCTCACAGAGCTGTTCCCTCACAGAGCTGTTCCTCTCACAGAGCTGTTCCTCTCACAGAGCTGTTTCCTCTCACAGAGCTGTTCCTCTCTCAGAGCTGTTCCTCTCACAGAGCTGTTCCTCACAGAGCTGTTCCTCTCAGAGCTGTTCCTCTCACAGAGCTGTTCCTCTCACAGAGCTGTTCCTCTCACAGAGCTGTTCCTCTCTCAGAGCTGTTCCTCTCACAGAGCTGTTCTTCTCAGAGCTGTTCTCTCACAGAGCTGTTCCTCTCACAGAGCTGTCTCAGCTGTCTCTCAGAGCTGTTCCTCTCACAGAGCTGTTCCTCTCTCAGAGCTGTTCCCTCACAGAGCTGTTCCTCTCAGAGCTGTTCCTCTCACAGAGCTGTTCCTCTCTCAGAGCTGTTCCTCTCACAGAGCTGTTCCTCACAGAGCTGTTCCTCTACGAGCTGTTCCTCTCTCAGAGCTGTTCCTCTCAGAGCTGTTCCTCTCACAGAGCTGTTCCTCTGCACAGAGCTGTTCCTCACAGAGCTGTTCCTCACAGAGCTGTTCCTCTCACAGAGCTGTTCCTCTCACAGAGCTGTTCCTCTCACAGAGCTGTTCCTCTCAGAGCTGTTCCTCTCACAGAGCTGTTCCTCTCACAGAGCTGTTCTCTCACAGAGCTGTTCCTCACAGAGCTGTTCCTCAGAGCTGTTCCTCTCACAGAGCTGTTCCTCTCAGAGCTGTTCCTCACAGAGCTGTTCCTCTCACAGAGCTGTTCCTCTCAGAGCTGTTCCTCTCACAGAGCTGTTCTCTCACAGAGCTGTTCCTCTCAGAGCTGTTCTCTCACAGAGCTGTTCCTCTCAGAGCTGTTCCTCTCACAGAGCTGTTCCTCTCACAGAGCTGTTCCTCTCAGAGCTGTTCTCTCACAGAGCTGTTCCTCTCACAGAGCTGTTCCTCTCACAGAGCTGTTCCTCTCAGAGCTGTTCCCTCTCACAGAGCTGTTCCTCTCACAGAGCTGTTCCTCACAGAGCTGTTCCTCACAGAGCTGTTCCTCTCACAGAGCTGTCTCCACAGAGCTGTTCCTCTCAGAGCTGTTCCTCACAGAGCTGTCCTCTCACAGAGCTGTTCTCTCACAGAGCTGTTCCTCTCCAGAGCTGTTCCTCTCACAGAGCTGTTCCTCTCAGAGCTGTTCCTCTCACAGAGCTGTTTCCTCTCACAGAGCTGTTCCTCACAGAGCTGTTCCTCTCAGAGCTGTTCCTCACAGAGCTGTTCCTCTCACAGAGCTGTTCCTCTCAGAGCTGTTCCTCACAGAGCTGTTCCTCTCACAGAGCTGTTCCTCTCAGAGCTGTTCCTCTCAGAGCTGTTCCTCTCAGAGCTGTTCCTCTCACAGAGTCTGGTTCCTCTCCAGAGCTGTTCCTCTCCAGAGCTGTTCCTCTCACAGAGCTGTTCCTCTCACAGAGCTGTTCCTCTCACAGAGCTGTTCCTCTCACAGAGCTGTTCCTCTCACAGAGCTGTTCCTCTCAGAGCTGTTCCTCTCACAGAGCTGTTCCTCACAGAGCTGTTCCTCTCACAGAGCTGTTCCTCTCACAGAGCTGTTCCTCACAGCTGTTCCTCTCAGAGCTGTTCCTCTCAGAGCTGTTCCTCTCACAGAGCTGTTCCTCTCACAGAGCTGTTCCTCTCACAGAGCTGTTCCTCTCACAGAGCTGTTCCTCTCACAGAGCTGTTCCTCTCAGAGCTGTTCCTCTCACAGAGCTGTTCCTCTCACAGAGCTGTTCCTCTCCAGAGCTGTTCCTCTCACAGAGCTGTTCCTCTCAGAGCTGTTCCTCTCACAGAGCTGTTCCTCTCACAGAGCTGTTCCTCTCACAGAGCTGTTCCTCTCATAGAGCTGTTCCTCTCACAGAGCTGTTCCTCTCACAGAGCTGTTCCTCTCAGAGCTGTTCCTCTCACAGAGCTGTTCCTCTCACAGAGCTGTTCCTCACAGAGCTGTTCCTCTCACAGAGCTGTTCCTCTCACAGAGCTGTTCCTCTCACAGAGCTGTTCCTCTCACAGAGCTGTTCCTCTCAGAGCTGTTCTCTCCAGAGAGCTGTTCCTTCTCACAGAGCTGTTCCTCTCACAGAGCTGTTCCTCTCCAGAGCTGTTCCTCTCACAGAGCTGTTCCTCTCACAGAGCTGTTCCTCTCAGAGCTGTTCCTCTCACAGAGCTGTTCCTCTCACAGAGCTGTTCCTCTCACAGAGCTGTTCCTCTCACAGAGCTGTTCCTCACAGAGCTGTTCCTCTCACAGAGCTGTTCCTCTCACAGAGCTGTTCCTCTCACAGAGCTGTTCCTCTCAGAGCTGTTCCTCTCACAGAGCTGTTCCTCTCACAGAGCTGTTCCTCTCTCAGAGCTGTTCCTCTCACAGAGCTGTTCCTCTCACAGAGCTGTTCCTCTCACAGAGCTGTTCCTCACAGAGCTGTTCCTCTCACAGAGCTGTTCCTCTCACAGAGCTGTTCTCTCACAGAGCTGTTCCTCTCACAGAGCTGTTCCTCTCAGAGCTGTTCCTCTCACAGAGCTGTTCCTCTCACAGAGCTGTTCCTCTCAGAGCTGTTCCTCACAGAGCTGTTCCTCTCACAGAGCTGTTCTCTCTCAGGCTGTTCCTCAGAGCTGTTCCCTTCTCACAGAGCTGTTCCTCACAGAGCTGTTCCTCTCAGAGCTGTTCCTCACAGAGCTGTTCCTCTCACAGAGCTGTTCTCTCTCAGAGCTGTTCCTCTCAAGAGCTGTTCCTCTCACAGAGCTGTTTCCTCTCACAGAGCTGTTCCTCTCAGAGCTGTTCCTCTCACAGAGCTGTTCCTCTCACAGAGCTGTTCCTCAGAGCTGTTCCTCTCACAGAGCTGTTCCTCTCACAGAGCTGTTCCTCACAGAGCTGTTCCTCTCAGAGCTGTTCCTCTCACAGAGCTGTTCCTCTCACAGAGCTGTTCCTCTCAGAGCTGTTCCTCTCACAGAGCTGTTCCTCTCACAGAGCTGTTCCTCTCACAGAGCTGTTCCTCTCAGCAGAGCTGTTCCTCTCACAGAGCTGTTCCTCTCACAGAGCTGTTCCTCTCAAGAGCTGTTCCTCTCACAGAGCTGTTCCTCTCACAGAGCTGTTCCTCTCACGAGCTGTTCCTCTCACAGAGCTGTTCCTCTCACAGAGCTGTTCCTCTCAGAGCTGTTCCTCTCACAGAGCTGTTCCTCTCAGAGCTGTTCCTCTCACAGAGCTGTTCCTCACAGAGCTGTTCCTCTCAGAGCTGTTCCTCTCACAGAGCTGTTCCTCTCACAGAGCTGTTCCTCTCACAGAGCTGTTCCTCTCTCAGAGCTGTTCCTCTCACAGAGCTGTTCCTCTCTCAGAGCTGTTCCTCTCACAGAGCTGTTCCTCTCACAGAGCTGTTCCTCTCACAGAGCTGTTCGCTCACAGAGCTGTTCCTCTCACAGAGCTGTTCCTCTCTCAGAGCTGTTCCTCTCACAGAGCTGTTCCTCTCACAGAGCTGTTCCTCTCACAGAGCTGTTCCTCTCACAGAGCTGTTCCTCTCACAGAGCTGTTCCTCACAGAGCTGTTCCTCAGAGCTGTTCCTCTCACAGAGCTGTTCCTCACAGAGCTGTTCCTCTCACAGAGCTGTTCCTCTCACAGAGCTGTTCCTCTCACAGAGCTGTTCCTCTCACAGAGCTGTTCCTCTCACAGAGCTGTTCCTCTCACAGAGCTGTTCCTCTCACAGAGCTGTTCCTCTCACAGAGCTGTTCCTCTCTCAGAGCTGTTCCTCTCACAGAGCTGTTCCTCTCACAGAGCTGTTCCTCTCACAGAGCTGTTCCTCTCACAGAGCTGTTCCTCTCACAGAGCTGTTCTCTCACAGAGCTGTTCCTCTCAGAGCTGTTCCTCTCACAGAGCTGTTCCTCTCTCAGAGCTGTTCCTCTCACAGAGCTGTTCCTCTCAGAGCTGTTCCTCTCACAGAGCTGTTCTCTCACAGAGCTGTTCCTCTCACAGAGCTGTTCCTCTCAGAGCTGTTCCTCTTCACAGAGCTGTTCCTCTCACAGAGCTGTTTCCTCACAGAGCTGTTCCTCTCACAGAGCTGTTCCTCTCACAGAGCTGTTCCTCACAGAGCTGTTCCTCTCACAGAGCTGTTCCTCTCAGAGCTGTTCCTCTCACAGAGCTGTTCCTCACAGAGCTGTTCCTCTCACAGAGCTGTTCCTCTCACAGAGCTGTTCCTCTCACAGAGCTGTTCCTCTCACAGAGCTGTTCCTCTCAGAGCTGTTCCTCACAGAGCTGTTCCTCTCACAGAGCTGTTCCTCTCACAGAGCTGTTCCTCTCACAGAGCTGTTCCTCTCAGAGCTGTTCTCTCACAGAGCTGTTCCTCTCACAGAGCTGTTCCTCACAGAGCTGTTCCTCTCAGAGCTGTTCCTCTCACAGAGCTGTTCCTCTCACAGAGCTGTTCCTCTCAGAGCTGTTCCTCTCACAGAGCTGTTCCTCTCACAGAGCTGTTCCTCTCACAGAGCTGTTCCTCTCACAGAGCTGTTCCTCTCAGAGCTGTTCCTCTCAGAGCTGTTCCTCTCACAGAGCTGTTCCTCTCAGAGCTGTTCCTCTCAGAGCTGTTCCTCTCACAGAGCTGTTCCTCTCAGAGCTGTTCCTCTCACAGAGCTGTTCCTCTCACAGAGCTGTTCCTCTCAGAGCTGTTCCTCTCACAGAGCTGTTCTCTCACAGAGCTGTTCCTCTCACAGAGCTGTTCCTCTCAAGAGCTGTTCCTCACAGAGCTGTTCCTCTCACAGAGCTGTTCTCTCACAGAGCTGTTCCTCTCACAGAGCTGTTCCTCTCAGAGCTGTTCCTCTCACAGAGCTGTTCTCTCACAGAGCTGTTCCTCTCACAGAGCTGTTCTCTCACAGAGCTGTTCTCTCACAGAGCTGTTCCTCTCTCAGAGCTGTTCCTCAGAGCTGTTCCTCTCACAGAGCTGTTCCTCTCACAGAGCTGTTCTCTCACAGAGCTGTTCTCTCACAGAGCTGTTCCTCTCCAGAGCTGTTCCTCTCACAGAGCTGTTCCTCTCACAGAGCTGTTCCTCTCAGAGCTGTTCCTCTCAGAGCTGTTCCTCTCACAGAGCTGTTCCTCACAGAGCTGTTCCTCACAGAGCTGTTCCTCTCACAGAGCTGTTCCTCACAGAGCTGTTCCTCTCACAGAGCTGTTCCTCACAGAGCTGTTCCTCTCACAGAGCTGTTCCTCTCACAGAGCTGTTCCTCTCACAGAGCTGTTCCTCTCACAGAGCTGTTCCCTCACAGAGCTGTTCCTCACAGAGCTGTTCCTCTCAGAGCTGTTCCTCTCACAGAGCTGTTCCTCTCACAGAGCTGTTCCTCTCACAGAGCTGTTCCTCTCACAGAGCTGTTCCTCTCACAGAGCTGTTCCTCACAGAGCTGTTCCTCTCACAGAGCTGTTCCTCTCAGAGCTGTTCCTCTCACAGAGCTGTTCCTCTCAGAGCTGTTCCTCTCACAGAGCTGTTCCTCTCAGAGCTGTTCCTCTCACAGAGCTGTTCCTCTCACAGAGCTGTTCCTCTCACAGAGCTGTTCCTCACAGAGCTGTTCCTCTCACAGAGCTGTTCCTCTCACAGAGCTGTTCCTCTCACAGAGCTGTTCCTCACAGAGCTGTTCCTCTCACAGAGCTGTTCCTCTCACAGAGCTGTTCCTCACAGAGCTGTTCCTCTCACAGAGCTGTTCCTCTCAGAGCTGTTCCTCACAGAGCTGTTCCTCTCACAGAGCTGTTCCTCTCTCAGAGCTGTTCCTCACAGAGCTGTTCCTCTCACAGAGCTGTTCCTCTCAGAGCTGTTCCTCTCAGAGCTGTTCCTCTCACAGAGCTGTTCCTCTCAGAGCTGTTCCTCTCACAGAGCTGTTCCTCTCACAGAGCTGTTCCTCTCACAGAGCTGTTCCTCTCAGAGCTGTTCCTCTCACAGAGCTGTTCCTCTCACAGAGCTGTTCCTCTCACAGAGCTGTTCCTCACAGAGCTGTTCCTCTCACAGAGCTGTTCCTCTCACAGAGCTGTTCCTCTACAGAGCTGTTCCTCTCACAGAGCTGTTCCTCTCACAGAGCTGTTCCTCACAGAGCTGTTCCTCTCACAGAGCTGTTCCTCTCAGAGCTGTTCCTCACAGAGCTGTTCCTCTCACAGAGCTGTTCCTCTCAGAGCTGTTCCTCTCAGAGCTGTTCCTCTCAGAGCTGTTCCTCTCACAGAGCTGTTCCTCTCAGAGCTGTTCCTCTCACAGAGCTGTTCCTCTCACAGAGCTGTTCCTCTCACAGAGCTGTTCCTCTCAGAGCTGTTCCTCTCACAGAGCTGTTCCTCTCACAGAGCTGTTCCTCTCACAGAGCTGTTCCTCTCACAGAGCTGTTCCTCACAGAGCTGTTCCTCACAGAGCTGTTCCTCTCACAGAGCTGTTCCTCTCACAGAGCTGTTCCTCACAGAGCTGTTCCTCACAGAGCTGTTCCTCTCACAGAGCTGTTCCTCTCACAGAGCTGTTCCTCACAGAGCTGTTCCTCTCACAGAGCTGTTCCTCTCAGAGCTGTTCCTCACAGAGCTGTTCCTCTCACAGAGCTGTTCCTCTCAGAGCTGTTCCTCACAGAGCTGTTCCTCTCACAGAGCTGTTCCTCTCAGAGCTGTTCCTCTCAGAGCTGTTCCTCTCACAGAGCTGTTCCTCTCACAGAGCTGTTCCTCTCAGAGCTGTTCCTCTCAGAGCTGTTCCTCTCACAGAGCTGTTCCTCTCACAGAGCTGTTCCTCTCAGAGCTGTTCCTCTCACAGAGCTGTTCCTCTCACAGAGCTGTTCCTCACAGAGCTGTTCCTCTCACAGAGCTGTTCCTCTCAGAGCTGTTCCTCTCAGAGCTGTTCCTCTCAGAGCTGTTCCTCTCACAGAGCTGTTCCTCTCAGAGCTGTTCCTCTCAGAGCTGTTCCTCTCACAGAGCTGTTCCTCTCACAGAGCTGTTCCTCTCAGAGCTGTTCCTCTCACAGAGCTGTTCCTCTCACAGAGCTGTTCCTCTCAGAGCTGTTCCTCTCACAGAGCTGTTCCTCTCACAGAGCTGTTCCTCTCAGAGCTGTTCCTCTCACAGAGCTGTTCCTCTCAGAGCTGTTCCTCTCACAGAGCTGTTCCTCTCACAGAGCTGTTCCTCTCAGAGCTGTTCCTCTCAGAGCTGTTCCTCTCACAGAGCTGTTCCTCTCTCAGAGCTGTTCCTCTCAGAGCTGTTCCTCTCACAGAGCTGTTCCTCTCACAGAGCTGTTCCTCTCACAGAGCTGTTCCTCTCACAGAGCTGTTCCTCTCACAGAGCTGTTCCTCTCACAGAGCTGTTCCTCTCACAGAGCTGTTCCTCTCACAGAGCTGTTCCTCTCTCAGAGCTGTTCCTCTCACAGAGCTGTTCCTCTCTCAGAGCTGTTCCTCACAGAGCTGTTCCTCTCAGAGCTGTTCCTCTCACAGAGCTGTTCCTCTCTCAGAGCTGTTCCTCTCACAGAGCTGTTTCTCTCAGAGCTGTTCCTCTCACAGAGCTGTTCCTCTCTCAGAGCTGTTCCTCTCACAGAGCTGTTCCTCTCACAGAGCTGTTCCTCTCACAGAGCTGTTCCTCTCAGAGCTGTTCCTCTCAGAGCTGTTCCTCTCAGAGCTGTTCCTCTCACAGAGCTGTTCCTCACAGAGCTGTTCCTCTCACAGAGCTGTTCCTCTCACAGAGCTGTTCCTCTCTCAGAGCTGTTCCTCACAGAGCTGTTCCTCTCACAGAGCTGTTCCTCACAGAGCTGTTCCTCTCACAGAGCTGTTCCTCACAGAGCTGTTCCTCTCACAGAGCTGTTCCTCTCAGAGCTGTTCCTCACAGAGCTGTTCCTCTCACAGAGCTGTTCCTCTCAGAGCTGTTCCTCTCAGAGCTGTTCCTCTCAGAGCTGTTCCTCTCACAGAGCTGTTCCTCTCAGAGCTGTTCCTCTCAGAGCTGTTCCTCTCACAGAGCTGTTCCTCTCACAGAGCTGTTCCTCTCACAGAGCTGTTCCTCTCACAGAGCTGTTCCTCTCAGAGCTGTTCCTCACAGAGCTGTTCCTCTCACAGAGCTGTTCCTCTCAGAGCTGTTCCTCTCAGAGCTGTTCCTCTCACAGAGCTGTTCCTCTCAGAGCTGTTCCTCTCACAGAGCTGTTCCTCTCACAGAGCTGTTCCTCTCTCAGAGCTGTTCCTCTCACAGAGCTGTTCCTCTCACAGAGCTGTTCCTCTCACAGAGCTGTTCCTCACAGAGCTGTTCCTCACAGAGCTGTTCCTCTCACAGAGCTGTTCTTCTCACAGAGCTGTTCTTCTCACAGAGCTGTTCCTCTCAGAGCTGTTCTTCTCACAGAGCTGTTCTTCTCACAGAGCTGTTCCTCTCACAGAGCTGTTCCTCACAGAGCTGTTCCTCACACAGAGCTGTTCCTCTCTCAGACCTGTTCCTCAGAGAGCTGTTCCTCTCACGGAGCTGTTCCTCTCACAGAGCTGTTCCTCACAGAGCTGTTCCTCTCTCAGAGCTGTTCCTCTCACAGAGCTGTTCCTCTCACAGAGCTGTTCCTCTCACAGAGCTGTTCCTCACAGAGCTGTTCCTCTCACAGAGCTGTTCCTCTCACAGAGCTGTTCCTCTCACAGAGCTGTTCCTCAGAAAGCTGTTCCTCTCACAGAGCTGTTCCTCTCACAGAGCTGTTCCTCTCACAGAGCTGTTCCTCTCTCAGACCTGTTCCTCAGAGAGCTGTTCCTCTCACAGAGCTGTTCCTCTCACAGAGCTGTTCCTCACAGAGCTGTTCCTCACAGAGCTGTTCCTCTCACAGAGCTGTTCCTCTCAGAGCTGTTCCTCTCACAGAGCTGTTCCTCTCTCAGAGCTGTTCCTCTCACAGAGCTGTTCCTCACAGAGCTGTTTCTCTCAGAGCTGTTCCTCTCACAGAGCTGTTCCTCTCTCAGAGCTGTTCCTCTCACAGAGCTGTTCCTCTCTCAGAGCTGTTCCTCTCACAGAGCTGTTCCTCTCTCAGAGCTGTTCCTCTCAGAGCTGTTCCTCTCACAGAGCTGTTCCTCTCAGAGCTGTTCCTCTCTCAGAGCTGTTCCTCTCACAGAGCTGTTCCTCTCTCAGAGCTGTTCCTCACAGAGCTGTTTCTCTCAGAGCTGTTCCTCTCACAGAGCTGTTCCTCTCTCAGAGCTGTTCCTCTCACAGAGCTGTTCCTCTCTCAGAGCTGTTCCTCTCACAGAGCTGTTTCTCTCAGAGCTGTTCCTCTCACAGAGCTGTTCCTCTCACAGAGCTGTTCCTCTCACAGAGCTGTTCCTCTCAGAGCTGTTCCTCTCAGAGCTGTTCCTCACAGAGCTGTTCCTCTCACAGAGCTGTTCCTCACAGAGCTGTTCCTCTCACAGAGCTGTTCCTCACAGAGCTGTTCCTCTCACAGAGCTGTTCCTCACAGAGCTGTTCCTCTCACAGAGCTGTTCCTCTCAGAGCTGTTCCTCTCACAGAGCTGTTCCTCTCACAGAGCTGTTCCTCTCACAGAGCTGTTCCTCTCACAGAGCTGTTCCTCACAGAGCTGTTCCTCTCAGAGCTGTTCCTCTCACAGAGCTGTTCCTCTCACAGAGCTGTTCCTCTCACAGAGCTGTTCCTCTCAGAGCTGTTCCTCTCACAGAGCTGTTCCTCACACAGAGCTGTTCCTCTCACAGAGCTGTTCCTCTCAGAGCTGTTCCTCTCACAGAGCTGTTCCTCTCACAGAGCTGTTCCTCTCACAGAGCTGTTCCTCTCACAGAGCTGTTCCTCTCACAGAGCTGTTCCTCTCACAGAGCTGTTCCTCACAGAGCTGTTCCTCTCACAGAGCTGTTCCTCTCACAGAGCTGTTCCTCTCACAGAGCTGTTCCTCACAGAGCTGTTCCTCTCACAGAGCTGTTCCTCTCACAGAGCTGTTCCTCACAGAGCTGTTCCTCTCACAGAGCTGTTCCTCTCAGAGCTGTTCCTCACAGAGCTGTTCCTCTCACAGAGCTGTTCCTCTCAGAGCTGTTCCTCACAGAGCTGTTCCTCTCACAGAGCTGTTCCTCTCAGAGCTGTTCCTCTCAGAGCTGTTCCTCTCACAGAGCTGTTCCTCTCAGAGCTGTTCCTCTCACAGAGCTGTTCCTCTCACAGAGCTGTTCCTCTCACAGAGCTGTTCCTCTCAGAGCTGTTCCTCTCACAGAGCTGTTCCTCTCAGAGCTGTTCCTCTCACAGAGCTGTTCCTCACAGAGCTGTTCCTCTCACAGAGCTGTTCCTCTCAGAGCTGTTCCTCTCAGAGCTGTTCCTCTCAGAGCTGTTCCTCTCACAGAGCTGTTCCTCTCACAGAGCTGTTCCTCTCACAGAGCTGTTCCTCTCACAGAGCTGTTCCTCTCAGAGCTGTTCCTCTCACAGAGCTGTTCCTCACAGAGCTGTTCCTCTCACAGAGCTGTTCCTCTCAGAGCTGTTCCTCCCATAGAGCTGTTCCTCTCACAGAGCTGTTCCTCTCTCAGAGCTGTTCCTCTCAGAGCTGTTCCTCTCACAGAGCTGTTCCTCTCACAGAGCTGTTCCTCTCACAGAGCTGTTCTTCTCACAGAGCTGTTCCTCACAGAGCTGTTCCTCTCACAGAGCTGTTCTTCTCACAGAGCTGTTCTTCTCACAGAGCTGTTCCTCTCAGAGCTGTTCTTCTCACAGAGCTGTTCTTCTCACAGAGCTGTTCCTCTCACAGAGCTGTTCTTCTCACAGAGCTGTTCCTCTCAGAGCTGTTCCTCTCACAGAGCTGTTCCTCACACAGAGCTGTTCCTCTCTCAGACCTGTTCCTCAGAGAGCTGTTCCTCTCACGGAGCTGTTCCTCTCACAGAGCTGTTCCTCACAGAGCTGTTCCTCTCTCAGAGCTGTTCCTCTCACAGAGCTGTTCCTCTCACAGAGCTGTTCCTCTCACAGAGCTGTTCCTCACAGAGCTGTTCCTCTCACAGAGCTGTTCCTCTCACAGAGCTGTTCCTCTCACAGAGCTGTTCCTCAGAAAGCTGTTCCTCTCACAGAGCTGTTCCTCTCACAGAGCTGTTCCTCTCACAGAGCTGTTCCTCTCTCAGACCTGTTCCTCAGAGAGCTGTTCCTCTCACAGAGCTGTTCCTCTCACAGAGCTGTTCCTCACAGAGCTGTTCCTCACAGAGCTGTTCCTCTCACAGAGCTGTTCCTCTCAGAGCTGTTCCTCTCACAGAGCTGTTCCTCTCTCAGAGCTGTTCCTCTCACAGAGCTGTTCCTCACAGAGCTGTTTCTCTCAGAGCTGTTCCTCTCACAGAGCTGTTCCTCTCTCAGAGCTGTTCCTCTCACAGAGCTGTTCCTCTCTCAGAGCTGTTCCTCTCACAGAGCTGTTCCTCTCTCAGAGCTGTTCCTCTCACAGAGCTGTTCCTCTCACAGAGCTGTTCCTCTCAGAGCTGTTCCTCTCTCAGAGCTGTTCCTCTCACAGAGCTGTTCCTCTCTCAGAGCTGTTCCTCACAGAGCTGTTTCTCTCAGAGCTGTTCCTCTCACAGAGCTGTTCCTCTCTCAGAGCTGTTCCTCTCACAGAGCTGTTCCTCTCTCAGAGCTGTTCCTCTCACAGAGCTGTTTCTCTCAGAGCTGTTCCTCTCACAGAGCTGTTCCTCTCACAGAGCTGTTCCTCTCAGAGCTGTTCCTCTCAGAGCTGTTCCTCACAGAGCTGTTCCTCTCACAGAGCTGTTCCTCACAGAGCTGTTCCTCTCACAGAGCTGTTCCTCACAGAGCTGTTCCTCTCACAGAGCTGTTCCTCACAGAGCTGTTCCTCTCACAGAGCTGTTCCTCTCACAGAGCTGTTCCTCTCACAGAGCTGTTCCTCTCACAGAGCTGTTCCTCACAGAGCTGTTCCTCACAGAGCTGTTCCTCTCACAGAGCTGTTCCTCTCACAGAGCTGTTCCTCTCAGAGCTGTTCCTCTCACAGAGCTGTTCCTCTCACAGAGCTGTTCCTCTCACAGAGCTGTTCCTCACAGAGCTGTTCCTCTCACAGAGCTGTTCCTCTCACAGAGCTGTTCCTCTCACAGAGCTGTTCCTCACAGAGCTGTTCCTCTCACAGAGCTGTTCCTCTCACAGAGCTGTTCCTCACAGAGCTGTTCCTCTCACAGAGCTGTTCCTCTCAGAGCTGTTCCTCACAGAGCTGTTCCTCTCACAGAGCTGTTCCTCTCAGAGCTGTTCCTCACAGAGCTGTTCCTCTCACAGAGCTGTTCCTCTCAGAGCTGTTCCTCTCAGAGCTGTTCCTCTCACAGAGCTGTTCCTCTCAGAGCTGTTCCTCTCACAGAGCTGTTCCTCTCACAGAGCTGTTCCTCTCACAGAGCTGTTCCTCTCAGAGCTGTTCCTCTCACAGAGCTGTTCCTCTCACAGAGCTGTTCCTCTCACAGAGCTGTTCCTCACAGAGCTGTTCCTCTCACAGAGCTGTTCCTCTCACAGAGCTGTTCCTCTAACAGAGCTGTTCCTCTCACAGAGCTGTTCCTCTCACAGAGCTGTTCCTCACAGAGCTGTTCCTCTCACAGAGCTGTTCCTCTCACAGAGCTGTTCCTCACAGAGCTGTTCCTCTCACAGAGCTGTTCCTCTCACAGAACTGTTCCTCACAGAGCTGTTCCTCTCAGAGCTGTTCCTCTCAGAGCTGTTCCTCACAGAGCTGTTCCTCTCACAGAGCTGTTCCTCTCAGAGCTGTTCCTCACAGAGCTGTTCCTCTCACAGAGCTGTTCCTCTCAGAGCTGTTCCTCTCAGAGCTGTTCCTCTCAGAGCTGTTCCTCTCACAGAGCTGTTCCTCTCAGAGCTGTTCCTCTCACAGAGCTGTTCCTCTCACAGAGCTGTTCCTCTCACAGAGCTGTTCCTCTCAGAGCTGTTCCTCTCACAGAGCTGTTCCTCTCACAGAGCTGTTCCTCTCACAGAGCTGTTCCTCACAGAGCTGTTCCTCACAGAGCTGTTCCTCTCACAGAGCTGTTCCTCTCACAGAGCTGTTCCTCTCACAGAGCTGTTCCTCTAACAGAGCTGTTCCTCTCACAGAGCTGTTCCTCTCACAGAGCTGTTCCTCACAGACCTGTTCCTCACAGAGCTGTTCCTCTCACAGAGCTGTTCCTCTCACAGAGCTGTTCCTCACAGAGCTGTTCCTCACAGAGCTGTTCCTCTCACAGAGCTGTTCCTCACAGAGCTGTTCCTCTCACAGAGCTGTTCCTCTCAGAGCTGTTCCTCACAGAGCTGTTCCTCTCACAGAGCTGTTCCTCTCAGAGCTGTTCCTCACAGAGCTGTTCCTCTCACAGAGCTGTTCCTCTCAGAGCGTTTCCTCTCAGAGCTGTTCCTCTCAGAGCTGTTCCTCTCACAGAGCTGTTCCTCTCAGAGCTGTTCCTCTCAGAGCTGTTCCTCTCACAGAGCTGTTCCTCTCACAGAGCTGTTCCTCTCAGAGCTGTTCCTCTCACAGAGCTGTTCCTCTCACAGAGCTGTTCCTCACAGAGCAGTTCCTCTCACAGAGCTGTTCCTCTCAGAGCTGTTCCTCTCAGAGCTGTTCCTCTCAGAGCTGTTCCTCTCACAGAGCTGTTCCTCTCAGAGCTGTTCCTCTCAGAGCTGTTCCTCACAGAGCTGTTCCTCTCACAGAGCTGTTCCTCTCAGAGCTGTTCCTCACAGAGCTGTTCCTCTCACAGAGCTGTTCCTCTCAGAGCGTTTCCTCTCAGAGCTGTTCCTCTCAGAGCTGTTCCTCTCAGAGCTGTTCCTCTCACAGAGCTGTTCCTCTCACAGAGCTGTTCCTCTCAGAGCTGTTCCTCTCACAGAGCTGTTCCTCTCACAGAGCTGTTCCTCTCAGAGCTGTTCCTCTCACAGAGCTGTTCCTCTCAGAGCTGTTCCTCTCACAGAGCTGTTCCTCACAGAGCTGTTCCTCACAGAGCTGTTCCTCTCACAGAGCTGTTCTTCTCACAGAGCTGTTCTTCTCACAGAGCTGTTCCTCTCAGAGCTGTTCTTCTCACAGAGCTGTTCCTCTCACAGAGCTGTTCCTCACAGAGCTGTTCCTCTCTCAGAGCTGTTCCTCTCACAGAGCTGTTCCTCTCACAGAGCTGTTCCTCTCACAGAGCTGTTCCTCACAGAGCTGTTCCTCTCACAGAGCTGTTCCTCTCACAGAGCTGTTCCTCAGAAAGCTGTTCCTCTCACAGAGCTGTTCCTCTCACAGAGCTGTTCCTCTCACAGAGCTGTTCCTCAGAGAGCTGTTCCTCTCACAGAGCTGTTCCTCTCACAGAGCTGTTCCTCACAGAGCTGTTCCTCTCACAGAGCTGTTCCTCTCAGAGCTGTTCCTCTCACAGAGCTGTTCCTCTCTCAGAGCTGTTCCTCTCACAGAGCTGTTCCTCACAGAGCTGTTTCTCTCAGAGCTGTTCCTCTCACAGAGCTGTTCCTCTCTCAGAGCTGTTCCTCTCACAGAGCTGTTTCTCTCAGAGCTGTTCCTCTCACAGAGCTGTTCCTCTCTCAGAGCTGTTCCTCTCACAGAGCTGTTCCTCTCTCAGACCTGTTCCTCAGAGAGCTGTTCCTCTCACGGAGCTGTTCCTCTCACAGAGCTGTTCCTCACAGAGCTGTTCCTCTCACAGAGCTGTTCCTCTCACAGAGCTGTTCCTCTCACAGAGCTGTTCCTCACAGAGCTGTTCCTCTCACAGAGCTGTTCCTCTCACAGAGCTGTTCCTCAGAAAGCTGTTCCTCTCACAGAGCTGTTCCTCTCACAGAGCTGTTCCTCAGAGAGCTGTTCCTCTCACAGAGCTGTTCCTCTCACAGAGCTGTTCCTCACAGAGCTGTTCCTCACAGAGCTGTTCCTCTCACAGAGCTGTTCCTCTCAGAGCTGTTCCTCTCACAGAGCTGTTCCTCTCTCAGAGCTGTTCCTCTCACAGAGCTGTTCCTCACAGAGCTGTTTCTCTCAGAGCTGTTCCTCTCACAGAGCTGTTCCTCTCTCAGAGCTGTTCCTCTCACAGAGCTGTTTCTCTCAGAGCTGTTCCTCTCACAGAGCTGTTCCTCTCTCAGAGCTGTTCCTCTCACAGAGCTGTTCCTCTCTCAGAGCTGTTCCTTTCACAGAGCTGTTCCTCTCACAGAGCTGTTCCTCTCACAGAGCTGTTCCTCTCTCAGAGCTGTTCCTCACAGAGCTGTTTCTCTCAGAGCTGTTCCTCTCACAGAGCTGTTCCTCTCTCAGAGCTGTTCCTCACAGAGCTGTTTCTCTCAGAGCTGTTCCTCTCACAGAGCTGTTCCTCTCTCAGAGCTGTTCCTCTCACAGAGCTGTTCCTCTCACAGAGCTGTTCCTCTCTCAGAGCTGTTCCTCTCACAGAGCTGTTCCTCTCACAGAGCTGTTCCTCTCACAGAGCTGTTCCTCTCAGAGCTGTTCCTCTCAGAGCTGTTCCTCTCACAGAGCTGTTCCTCACAGAGCTGTTCCTCTCACAGAGCTGTTCCTCTCACAGAGCTGTTCCTCTCTCAGAGCTGTTCCTCACAGAGCTGTTCCTCTCACAGAGCTGTTCCTCAGAGCTGTTCCTCTCACAGAGCTGTTCCTCACAGAGCTGTTCCTCTCACAGAGCTGTTCCTCTCAGAGCTGTTCCTCACAGAGCTGTTCCTCTCACAGAGCTGTTCCTCTCAGAGCTGTTCCTCTCAGAGCTGTTCCTCTCAGAGCTGTTCCTCTCACAGAGCTGTTCCTCTCACAGAGCTGTTCCTCTCACAGAGCTGTTCCTCTCAGAGCTGTTCCTCTCACAGAGCTGTTCCTCTCACAGAGCTGTTCCTCTCAGAGCTGTTCCTCACAGAGCTGTTCCTCTCAGAGCTGTTCCTCTCAGAGCTGTTCCTCTCACAGAGCTGTTCCTCTCACAGAGCTGTTCCTCTCAGAGCTGTTCCTCTCACAGAGCTGTTCCTCTCACAGAGCTGTTCCTCTCAGAGCTGTTCCTCTCACAGAGCTGTTCCTCACAGAGCTGTTCCTCTCACAGAGCTGTTCCTCTCAGAGCTGTTCCTCCCATAGAGCTGTTCCTCTCACAGAGCTGTTCCTCTCTCAGAGCTGTTCCTCTCAGAGCTGTTCCTCTCACAGAGCTGTTCCTCTCACAGAGCTGTTCCTCTCACAGAGCTGTTCCTCACAGAGCTGTTCCTCACAGAGCTGTTCCTCTCACAGAGCTGTTCCTCTCACAGAGCTGTTCCTCTCACAGAGCTGTTCCTCACAGAGCTGTTCCTCACAGAGCTGTTCCTCTCACAGAGCTGTTCTTCTCACAGAGCTGTTCTTCTCACAGAGCTGTTCTTCTCACAGAGCTGTTCCTCTCACAGAGCTGTTCTTCTCACAGAGCTGTTCCTCTCAGAGCTGTTCCTCTCACAGAGCTGTTCCTCACACAGAGCTGTTCCTCTCTCAGACCTGTTCCTCAGAGAGCTGTTCCTCTCACGGAGCTGTTCCTCTCACAGAGCTGTTCCTCACAGAGCTGTTCCTCTCTCAGAGCTGTTCCTCTCACAGAGCTGTTCCTCTCACAGAGCTGTTCCTCTCACAGAGCTGTTCCTCACAGAGCTGTTCCTCTCACAGAGCTGTTCCTCTCACAGAGCTGTTCCTCTCACAGAGCTGTTCCTCTCACAGAGCTGTTCCTCAGAAAGCTGTTCCTCTCACAGAGCTGTTCCTCTCACAGAGCTGTTCCTCTCACAGAGCTGTTCCTCTCTCAGACCTGTTCCTCAGAGAGCTGTTCCTCTCACAGAGCTGTTCCTCTCACAGAGCTGTTCCTCACAGAGCTGTTCCTCACAGAGCTGTTCCTCTCACAGAGCTGTTCCTCTCAGAGCTGTTCCTCTCACAGAGCTGTTCCTCTCTCAGAGCTGTTCCTCTCACAGAGCTGTTCCTCACAGAGCTGTTTCTCTCAGAGCTGTTCCTCTCACAGAGCTGTTCCTCTCTCAGAGCTGTTCCTCTCACAGAGCTGTTTCTCTCAGAGCTGTTCCTCTCACAGAGCTGTTCCTCTCTCAGAGCTGTTCCTCTCACAGAGCTGTTCCTCTCTCAGAGCTGTTCCTCTCACAGAGCTGTTCCTCTCACAGAGCTGTTCCTCTCAGAGCTGTTCCTCTCTCAGAGCTGTTCCTCTCACAGAGCTGTTCCTCTCTCAGAGCTGTTCCTCACAGAGCTGTTTCTCTCAGAGCTGTTCCTCTCACAGAGCTGTTCCTCTCTCAGAGCTGTTCCTCTCACAGAGCTGTTCCTCTCTCAGAGCTGTTCCTCTCACAGAGCTGTTTCTCTCAGAGCTGTTCCTCTCACAGAGCTGTTCCTCTCAGAGCTGTTCCTCTCAGAGCTGTTCCTCTCAGAGCTGTTCCTCACAGAGCTGTTCCTCTCACAGAGCTGTTCCTCACAGAGCTGTTCCTCTCACAGAGCTGTTCCTCACAGAGCTGTTCCTCACAGAGCTGTTCCTCACAGAGCTGTTCCTCTCAGAGCTGTTCCTCACAGAGCTGTTCCTCACAGAGCTGTTCCTCACAGAGCTGTTCCTCTCAGAGCTGTTCCTCTCAGAGCTGTTCCTCACAGAGCTGTTCCTCTCACAGAGCTGTTCCTCACAGAGCTGTTCCTCTCACAGATTTGAGTGACAGACAGTGACACATGGATCATGTTTGGATCATTTTATTTCTTTAGTAAATGTAAAGAACAGTATTTGAGTCAATACTTCAACCAGATAAAGGAGTCACTGTCTTTACTGACTCTGGTCATGTGACTGTGACATCGCCATGACGACCGCCTCCAGAGCGCCTTCAACCCCCACAATCCTTTGCAAACTGTGAAAGGCCTCGGCAGCGCCAGCTACAGGCGACGCCTGGAACAACTGCAGCGCTGCAAGAGAACAGAACATTTACAACAACCAGGACTAAACCAGGACTAAACCAGGTCTAAACCAGGACTAAACCAGGACTAAACCAGGACTAAACCAGGACTAAACCAGGTCTAAACCAGGTCTAAACCAGGTCTAAACCAGGACTAAACCAGGACTAAACCAGGACTAAACCAGGTCTAAACCAGGACTAAACCAGGACTAAACCAGGACTAAACCAGGACTAAACCAGGTCTAAACCAGGTCTAAACCAGGACTAAACCAGGACTAAACCAGGACTAAACCAGGACTAAACCAGGACTAAACCAGGACTAAACCAGGTCTAAACCAGGACTAAACCAGGTCTAAACCAGGACTAAACCAGGACTAAACCAGGACTAAACCAGGTCTAAACCAGGTCTAAACCAGGTCTAAACCAGGACTAAACCAGGACTAAACCAGGACTAAACCAGGTCTAAACCAGGTCTAAACCAGGACTAAACCAGGACTAAACCAGGTCTAAACCAGGACTAAACCAGGACTAAACCAGGTCTAAACCAGGACTAAACCAGGACTAAACCAGGTCTAAACCAGGTCTAAACCAGGTCTAAACCAGGACTAAACCAGGACTAAACCAGGTCTAAACCAGGTCTAAACCAGGTCTAAACCAGGTCTAAACCAGGACTAAACCAGGTCTAAACCAGGACTAAACCAGGACTAAACCAGGACTAAACCAGGTCTAAACCAGGTCTAAACCAGGACTAAACCAGGACTAAACCAGGTCTAAACCAGGACTAAACCAGGACTAAACCAGGTCTAAACCAGGTCTAAACCAGGTCTAAACCAGGACTAAACCAGGACTAAACCAGGTCTAAACCAGGTCTAAACCAGGACTAAACCAGGACTAAACCAGGTCTAAACCAGGTCTAAACCAGGACTAAACCAGGACTAAACCAGGTCTAAACCAGGACTAAACCAGGACTAAACCAGGACTAAACCAGGTCTAAACCAGGTCTAAACCAGGTCTAAACCAGGACTAAACCAGGACTAAACCAGGACTAAACCAGGTCTAAACCAGGTCTAAACCAGGTCTAAACCAGGACTAAACCAGGACTAAACCAGGACTAAACCAGGTCTAAACCAGGTCTAAACCAGGACTAAACCAGGACTAAACCAGGTCTAAACCAGGACTAAACCAGGACTAAACCAGGTCTAAACCAGGTCTAAACCAGGACTAAACCAGGACTAAACCAGGTCTAAACCAGGTCTAAACCAGGTCTAAACCAGGTCTAAACCAGGACTAAACCAGGTCTAAACCAGGACTAAACCAGGACTAAACCAGGACTAAACCAGGTCTAAACCAGGTCTAAACCAGGACTAAACCAGGACTAAACCAGGTCTAAACCAGGACTAAACCAGGACTAAACCAGGTCTAAACCAGGGATAAACCAGGTCTAAACCAGGTCTAAACCAGGACTAAACCAGGACTAAACCAGGTCTAAACCAGGTCTAAACCAGGACTAAACCAGGACTAAACCAGGTCTAAACCAGGTCTAAACCAGGACTAAACCAGGACTAAACCAGGTCTAAACCAGGTCTAAACCAGGTCTAAACCAGGACTAAACCAGGTCTAAACCAGGACTAAACCAGGACTAAACCAGGACTAAACCAGGACTAAACCAGGTCTAAACCAGGACTAAACCAGGACTAAACCAGGTCTAAACCAGGTCCAAATCAGGACTAAACCAGGTCTAAACCAGGACTAAACCAGGTCTAAACCAGGACTAAACCAGGTCTAAACCAGGACTAAACCAGGACTAAACCAGGTCTAAACCAGGTCTAAACCAGGTCTAAACCAGGACTAAACCAGGACTAAACCAGGTCTAAACCAGGTCTAAACCAGGACTAAACCAGGACTAAACCAGGACTAAACCAGGTCTAAACCAGGTCTAAACCAGGACTAAACCAGGACTAAACCAGGTCTAAACCAGGTCTAAACCAGGTCTAAACCAGGACTAAACCAGGTCTAAACCAGGTCTAAACCAGGACTAAACCAGGACTAAACCAGGTCTAAACCAGGTCTAAACCAGGTCTAAACCAGGACTAAACCAGGTCTAAACCAGGTCGAAACCAGGTCGAAACCAGGACTAAACCAGGTCTAAACCAGGACTAAACCAGGACTAAACCAGGACTAAACCAGGTCTAAACCAGGTCTAAACCAGGACTAAACCAGGTCTAAACCAGGACTAAACCAGGACTAAACCAGGTCTAAACCAGGACTAAACCAGGACTAAACCAGGACTAAACCAGGTCTAAACCAGGTCTAAACCAGGTCTAAACCAGGTCTAAACCAGGTCTAAAACAGGACTAAACCAGGACTAAACCAGGTCTAAACCAGGTCTAAACCAGGTCCAAACCAGGACTAAACCAGGACTAAACCAGGTCTAAACCAGGTCCAAACAAAGTCTAAACCAGGACTAAACCAGGTCAAAACCAGGACTAAACCAGGACTAAACCAGGACTAAACCAGGTCAAAACCAGGACTAAACCAGATCTAAACCAGGACTAAACCAGGTCTAAACCAGGTCTAAACCAGGTCTAAACCAGCTCTAAACGAGCTCTAAACGAGCTCTAAACCAGGTCCAAACCAGGACTAAACCAGATCTAAACCAGGACTAAACCAGGTCTAAACCAGGTCTAAACCAGGACTAAACCAGGACTAAACCAGGACTAAACCAGGTCCAAACCAGGTCTAAACCAGGTCTAAACCAGGTCTAAACCAGGTCTAAACCAGGTCTAAACCAGGACTAAACCAGGTCTAAACCAGGTCTAAACCAGGACTAAACCAGATCTAAACCAGGACTAAACCAGGTCTAAACCAGATCCAAACCAGGACTAAACCAGATCTAAACCAGGACTAAACCAGGACAAAACCAGGTCTAAACCAGGACTAAACCAGGTCTAAACCAGGTCCAAACAAAGTCTAAACCAGGTCTAAACCAGGACTAAACCAGATCTAAACCAGGACTAAACCAGGTCTAAACCAGGTCCAAACAAAGTCTAAACCAGGACTAAACCAGGTCAAAACCAGGACAAAACCAGGTCTAAACCAGGTCTAAACCAGGACTAAACCAGGTCTAAACCAGGTCCAAACCAGGTCTAAACCAGGTCCAAACCAGGACTAAACCAGGTCTAAACCAGGACTAAACCAGGTCTAAACCAGGACTAAACCAGGTGTAAACCCGGACTAAACCAGGACTAAACCAGGTCTAAACCAGGTCTAAACCAGGACTAAACCAGATCTAAACCAGGACTAAACCAAGTCCAAACCAAGTCTAAACCAGGACTAAACCAGGACTAAACCAGGTCTAAACCAGGTCCAAACCAGGTCTAAACCAGGTCCAAATCAGGACTAAACCAGGTCTAAACCAGGTCCAAACCAGGTCTAAACCAGGTCCAAATCAGGACTAAACCAGGTCTAAACCAGGACTAAACCAGGTCTAAACCAGGTCTAAACCAGGTCTAAACCAGGACTAAACCAGGTCTAAACCAGGACTAAACCAGGTCCAAACCAGGTCTAAACCAGGACTAAACCAGGTCTAAACCAGGTCTAAACCAGGTCTAAACCAGGTCTGAACCAGGTCTAAACCAGGTCTAAACCAGGACTAAACCAGGACTAAACCAGGTCTAAACCAAGTCTAAACCAGGTCTAAAACAGGTCTAAACCAGGACTAAACCAGGTCTAAACCAGGTCTAAACCAGGTCCAAACCAGGTCTAAACCAGGTCTAAACCAGGTCTAAACCAGGACTAAACCAGGACTAAACCAGGTCTAAACCAGGACTAAACCAGGACTAAACCAGGTCTAAACCAGGTCTAAACCAGGACTAAACCAGGTCCAAACCAGGTCTAAACCAGGTCTAAACCAGGTCTAAACCAGGACTAAACCAGGACTAAACCAGGACTAAACCAGGTCTAAACCAGGTCTAAACCAGGTCTAAACCAGGTCTAAACCAGGACTAAACCAGGACTAAACCAGGTCTAAACCAGGTCCAAACCAGGTCCAAACCAGGTCTAAACCAGGTCTAAACCAGGTCTAAACCAGGTCTAAACCAGGTCTAAACCAGCTCTAAACGAGCTCTAAACGAGCTCTAAACCAGGTCCAAACCAGCTCTAAACCAGGACTAAACCAGGACTAAACCAGGACTAAACCAGGTCTAAACCAGGACTAAACCAGGTCTAAACCAGGTCTAAACCAGGACTAAACCAGGACTAAACCAGGTCTAAACCAGGTCTAAACCAGGTCTAAACCAGGTCTAAACCAGGTCTAAACCAGGACTAAACCAGGTCCAAACCAGGTCTAAACCAGGTCTAAACCAGGTCTAAACCAGGACTAAACCAGGTCTAAACCAGGTCTAAACCAGGACTAAACCAGATCTAAACCAGGACTAAACCAGGACAAAACCAGGTCTAAACCAGGTCTAAACCAGGACTAAACCAGGTCTAAACCAGGTCCAAACAAAGTCTAAACCAGGTCTAAACCAGGTCAAAACCAGGACAAAACCAGGTCTAAACCAGGTCTAAACCAGGTCTAAACCAGGACTAAACCAGGTCTAAACCAGGTCCAAACCAGGTCTAAACCAGGTCCAAACCAGGACTAAACCAGGTCTAAACCAGGACTAAACCAGGTCTAAACCAGGACTAAACCAGGTCTAAACCAGGTCCAAACCAGGACTAAACCAGGTCTAAACCAGATCCAAACCAGGACTAAACCAGGTGTAAACCCGGACTAAACCAGGACTAAACCAGGTCTAAACCAGGTCTAAACCAGGTCTAAACCAGGACTAAACCAGGACTAAACCAGGTCTAAACCAGGACTAAACCAAGTCCAAACCAAGTCTAAACCAGGACTAAACCAGGTCTAAACCAGGTCCAAACCAGGACTAAACCAGGTCTAAACCAGGTCCAAACCAGGTCTAAACCAGGTCCAAATCAGGACTAAACCAGGTCTAAACCAGGACTAAACCAGGTCTAAACCAGGACTAAACCAGGTCTAAACCAGGTCTAAACCAGGTCCAAACCAGGTCTAAACCAGGTCCAAATCAGGACTAAACCAGGTCTAAACCAGGACTAAACCAGGTCTAAACCAGGACTAAACCAGGTCTAAACCAGGTCTAAACCAGGACTAAACCAGGTCTAAACCAGGACTAAACCAGGTCCAAACCAGGTCTAAACCAGGACTAAACCAGGACTAAACCAGGTCTAAACCAGGTCTAAACCAGGTCTAAACCAGGACTAAACCAGGACTAAACCAGGTCCAAACCAGGTCTAAACCAGGTCTAAACCAGGACTAAACCAGGACTAAACCAGGTCTAAACCAAGTCTAAACCAGGTCTAAACCAGGTCTAAACCAGGACTAAACCAGGACTAAACCAGGTCTAAACCAGGTCTAAACCAGGTCTAAACCAGTTCTAAACCAGGTCTAAACCAGGTCTAAACCAGGTCTAAACCAGGACTAAACCAGGACTAAACCAGGTCTAAACCAGGTCTAAACCAGGTCTAAACCAGGACTAAACCAGGACTAAACCAGGTCCAGACCAGGTCTAAACCAGGACTAAACCAGGACTAAACCAGGTCCAAACCAGGTCTAAACAAGGTCTAAACCAGTTCTAAACCAGGACTAAACCAGATCCAAACCAGATCCAAACCAGGACTAAACCAGGACTAAACCAGGTCTAAACCAGGTCTAAACCAGGACTAAACCAGATCTAAACCAGGACTAAACCAAGTCCAAACCAAGTCCAAACCAGATCTAAACCAGGACTAAACCAGTTCTAAACCAGGATTAAACCAGGTCTAAACCAGGTCTAAACCAGGTCTAAACCAGGACTAAACCAGGTCTAAACCAGGACTAAACCAGGACTAAACCAGGTCTAAACCAGGACTAAACCAGGTCTAAACCAGGACTAAACCAGGTCTAAACCAGGTCCAAACAAAGTCTAAACCAGGTCTAAACCAGGACTAAACCAGATCTAAACCAGGACTAAACCAGGTCTAAACCAGGTCCAAACAAAGTCTAAACCAGGACTAAACCAGGTCAAAACCAGGACAAAACCAGGTCTAAACCAGGTCTAAACCAGGTCTAAACCAGGTCCAAACCAGGTCTAAACCAGGTCCAAACCAGGACTAAACCAGGTCTAAACCAGGACTAAACCAGGTCTAAACCAGGACTAAACCAGGTCCAAACCAGGACTAAACCAGGTCTAAACCAGATCCAAACCAGGACTAAACCAGGTCTAAACCAGGTCCAAACAAAGTCTAAACCAGGACTAAACCAGGTCAAAACCAGGACAAAACCAGGTCTAAACCAGGTCTAAACCAGGTCTAAACCAGGTCCAAACCAGGTCTAAACCAGGTCCAAACCAGGTCCAAACCAGGACTAAACCAGGTCTAAACCAGGACTAAACCAGGTCTAAACCAGGACTAAACCAGGTCCAAACCAGGACTAAACCAGGACTAAACCAGGTCTAAACCAGGACTAAACCAGGTCCAAACCAGGACTAAACCAGGTCTAAACCAGGTCCAAACCAGGACTAAACCAGGTCTAAACCAGGACTAAACCCGGACTAAACCAGGACTAAACCAGGTCTAAACCAGGTCTAAACCAGGTCTAAACCAGGACTAAACCAGGACTAAACCAGGTCTAAACCAGGTCTAAACCAGGACTAAACCAGATCTAAACCAGGACTAAACCAAGTCCAAACCAAGTCTAAACCAGGACTAAACCAGGTCTAAACCAGGACTAAACCAGGTCTAAACCAGGACTAAACCAGGTCTAAACCAGGTCTAAACCAGGACTAAACCAGGACTAAACCAGGTCTAAACCAGGTCTAAACCAGGTCTAAACCAGGACTAAACCAGGACTAAACCAGGTCTAAACCAGGTCTAAACCAGGACTAAACCAGGACTAAACCAGGACTAAACCAGGTCTAAACCAGGACTAAACCAGGTCTAAACCAGGTCTAAACCAGGACTAAACCAGGTCTAAACCAGGACTAAACCAGGTCTAAACCAGGACTAAACCAGGTCTAAACCAGGTCTAAACCAGGACTAAACCAGGACTAAACCAGGTCTAAACCAGGTCTAAACCAGGTCTAAACCAGGACTAAACCAGGACTAAACCAGGTCTAAACCAGGTCTAAACCAGGACTAAACCAGGACTAAACCAGGACTAAACCAGGTCTAAACCAGGACTAAACCAGGTCTAAACCAGGTCTAAACCAGGACTAAACCAGGTCTAAACCAGGTCTAAACCAGGTCTCACCGTTTTGAGGGATCTTTGGGAGCAGTTCGACGCTGGCTGTGACTCCACCCTCTTTATTCACCTGCACAGACCAGTGGACCAATAGGACGCAGCTAGAAGTCACATGACACAGAGAGAAAAGCAAAATTAATGAATAAAAAGAGGTCAAACATTATTGTCCGTAAAACAGATTAGATTTAAACATAAGAGCTCCAGAGGGTCAGGAGCCGCTCCAGAGGGTCAGGAGCCGCTCCAGGCGGTCAGGAGCCGCTTCAGAGGGTCAGGAACAGCTCCAGAGGGTCAGGAGCCGCTCCAGAGGGTCAGGAGCCGCTTCAGAGGGTCAGGAGCCGCTCCAGAGGGTCAGGAGCCGCTCCAGAGGGTCAGGAGCCGCTCCAGAGGGCTCCAGAGGGTCAGGAACAGCTCCAGAGGGTCAGGAGCCGCTTCAGAGGGTCAGGAGCCGCTTCAGAGGGTCAGGAGCCGCTCCAGAGGGCTCCAGAGGGTCAGGAACAGCTCCAGAGGGTCAGGAGCCGCTCCAGAGGGTCAGGAGCCGCTTCAGAGGGTCAGGAGCTGCTCCAGAGGGTCAGGAGCCGCTTCAGAGGGTCAGGAGCCGCTCCAGAGGGTTCCAGAGCCGTGATGAGAAGGTGCTTGGGGCACTCTTTGGCACAGGTGTTTGTTCGACAGCGGCACAAGTACAATTGAAATGTTATTAAAAGAAGACTTTACCCGGGAAGCTGAGGGTGACGCAGGGCCATGACCTCTGACCTCTGACCCCCGGGCACTGACACGACGGACGGGTGTTTGTCCTGCACAA
This sequence comes from Eucyclogobius newberryi, assembly GCF_026437365.1. Classification (NCBI taxonomy): domain Eukaryota; kingdom Metazoa; phylum Chordata; class Actinopteri; order Gobiiformes; family Gobiidae; genus Eucyclogobius; species Eucyclogobius newberryi. The sequence continues at coordinate 28,027 of NW_027315860.1, forward strand.
AAGACGGACAGAAGAACATGTTCAAGAGTCAAGCAAAAAAATGCAACAACAAGGAGGAAAGATGACGTGAGGAAATTGCACATGGGTATGACAGTATTGCACATGGGTATGACGGTATTGCACATGGGTATGACGGTATTGCACATGGGTATGACAGTATTGCACATGGGTATGACAGTATTGCACATGGGTATGACAGTATTGCACATGGGTATGACAGTATTGCACATGGGTATGACGGTATTGCACATGGGTATGACAGTATTGCACATGGGTATGACAGTATTGCACATGGGTATGACGGTATTGCACATGGGTATGACAGTATTGCACATGGGTATGACGGTATTGCACATGGGTATGACAGTATTGCACATGGGTATGACAGTATTGCACATGGGTATGACAGTATTGCACATGGGTATGAAGGTATTGCACATGGGTATGACGGTATTGCACATGGGTATGACAATATTGCACATGGGTATGACGGTATTGCACATGGGTATGACAGTATTGCACATGGGTATGACGGTATTGCACATGGGTATGACGGTATTGCACATGGGTATGACGGTATTGCACATGGGTATGACGGTATTGCACATGGGTATGACGGTATTGCACATGGGTATGACATTATTGCACATGGGTATGACGGTATTGCACATGGGTATGACGGTATTGCACATGGGTATGACGGTATTGCACATGGGTATGACGGTATTGCACATGGGTATGACGGTATTGCACATGGGTATGACGGTATTGCACATGGGTATGACGGTATTGCACTTTGTTGAAATGTAACGTTCCAAAACGAGTTAAAAAATGAGAGTAAAAGAGTGAAGCCTGTGGAGCTCTTTTCCATCTGAGCCTGGGCTCCCAACCCTCCCTCAGACCCTCCCTCAGACCTGGTCCTGGACCCTCCCTCAGACCTGGTCCTGGACCCTCCCTCAGACCTGGTCCTGGACCCTCCCTCAGACCTGGTCCTGGACCCTCCCTCAGACCTGGTCCTGGACCCTCCCTCAGACCTGGTCCTGGACCCTCCCTCAGACCTGGTCCTGGACCCTCCCTCAGACCCTCCCTCAGACCTCCTCAGGTGTGGCTCAGTAATAAGAGGAGCCGCAGCAGATTAAAGCAGCAGAGACTCTTCTGCTTCACTCCGAGGAGGAACACTGAGGAGGAGGAACACTGAGGAGGAGGAACACTGAGGAGGAGGAACACTGAGGAGGAGGAACACTGAGGAGGAGGAACACTGAGGAGGAGGAACACTGAGGAGGAGGAACACTGAGGAGGAGGAACACTGAGGAGGAGGAACACTGAGGAGGAGGAACACTGAGGAGGAGGAACACTGAGGAGGAGGAACACTGAGGAGGAGGAACACTGAGGAGGAGGAACACTGAGGAGGAGGAACACTGAGGTACGAGCTGCTTTGTAATTTATTTTCAGAGAAGATTCAGCAGCATTTAGATTATTTGCTTCAAAAAAGCTCTAAAGTGAATATTAAACGGCTCTAAAGCGGGTATTAGACGGCTCTAAAGCGGGTATTAGACGGCTCTAAAGCGAGTATTAGACGCTCTAAAGCGAGTATTAGACGCTCTAAAGCGGGTATTAGACGGCTCTAAAGCGGGTATTAGACGGCTCTAAAGCGGGTATTAGACGGCTCTAAAGCGGGTATTAGACGGCTCTAAAGCGGGTATTAGACAGCTCTAAAGCGGGTATTAGACGGCTCTAAAGCGGATATTAGACAGCTCTAAAGCGGGTATTAGACGGCTCTAAAGCGGGTATTAGACGGCTCTAAAGCGGGTATTAGACGGCTCTAAAGCGGGTATTAGACGGCTCTAAAGCGGGTATTAGACGGCTCTAAAGCGGGTATTAGACAGCTCTAAAGCGGGTATTAGACGGCTCTAAAGCGGATATTAGACAGCTCTAAAGCGGGTATTAGACGGCTCTAAAGCGGGTATTAGACGGCTCTAAAGCGGGTATTAGACGGCTCTAAAGCGGGTATTAGACGGCTCTAAAGCGGGTATTAGACGGCTCTAAAGCGGGTATTAGACAGCTCTAAAGCGGGTATTAGACGGCTCTAAAGCGAGTATTAGACGCTCTAAAGCGGGTATTAGACGGCTCTAAAGCGGGTATTAGACGGCTCTAAAGCGGGTATTAGACGGCTCTAAAGCGGGTATTAGACGGCTCTAAAGCGGGTATTAGACAGCTCTAAAGCGGGTATTAGACGGCTCTAAAGCGGGTATTAGACGGCTCTAAAGCGGGTATTAGACGGCTCTAAAGCGGGTATTAGACGGCTCTAAAGCGGGTATTAGACAGCTCTAAAGCGGGTATTAGACAGCTCTAAAGCGGGTATTAGACGGCTCTAAAGCGGGTATTAGACGGCTCTAAAGCGGGTATTAGACGGCTCTAAAGCGGGTATTAGACAGCTCTAACGCGGGTATTAGACGGCTCTAAAGCGGGTATTAGACGGCTCTAAAGCGGGTATTAGACAGCTCTAAAGCGGGTATTAGACAGCTCTAAAGCGGGTATTAGACGGCTCTAAAGCGGGTATTAGACGGCTCTAAAGCGGGTATTAGACGGCTCTAAAGCGGGTATTAGACAGCTCTAACGCGGGTATTAGACGGCTCTAAAGCGGGTATTAGACAGCTCTAACGCGGGTATTAGACAGCTCTAACGCGGGTATTAGACGGCTCTAACGCGGGTATTAGACGGCTCTAAAGCGGGTATTAGACAGCTCTAAAGCGGGTATTAGACGGCTCTAAAGCGGGTATTAGACGGCTCTAAAGCGGGTATTAGACAGCTCTAAATCGGGTATTAGACAGCTCTAAATCGGGTATTAGACAGCTCTAAAGCGGGTATTAGACGGCTCTAAAGCGGGTATTAGACAGCTCTAAAGCGGGTATTAGACGGCTCTAAAGCGGGTATTAGACGGCTCTAAAGCGGGTATTAGACGGCTCTAAAGCGGGTATTAGACGGCTCTAAAGCGGGTATTAGACGGCTCTAAAGCGGGTATTAGACGGCTCTAAAGCGGGTATTAGACGGCTCTAAATATACATAGTTATGTATCAGCTCATGTAGGACAGACACAGCGCCCTCTGCTGGTGGAGCTGGAGTAATGCCTGTGATTTCAGGTTGAACATGAGGCTCAGAATGCGAATGCTGCTGGTCCTGGTCCTGGTCCTGAGTCTGGACCAAACCGAGTCCAAGGACAGAGAGAAGAGACGAGGGACGAGGAGACGAGACGGTGAGGACACAAGGGACTCTACAGGGGGAACTATTTAGGGCTCACGCCATTTTGTAAAGCTGTCCGAATGTTCCACAGGGAAAAACTAGTCCCAATGCACCTCGAAATGTAGTGTCCAGCGATGGTCACTAGGGGTCACTATAGACCACAATGCATTGCGAGTCAGAAAAACAACAGTGACAGGTCTGTGACTGAAGCAGAAGAGAATCTATTTTCATCTGAGTTTTGCCGACTTTTTGCGTCACGTGACCCACGGCGAGGAGGAAGTATACGCTCTGTGTCCGAATCGCTCTGAGTCACTGTTTGGTCAGCTGAGGAATGCAGGACTGTGGAGTGAAGGAGGGTCAGGGGACCAGGGTGGACATTCAGCAAAGAACATTTCCTCTAGCTCCTCCCTGTGGCTCCTTCTGTTCCAGCAAATATGTTACATGCCTTAGCTTGTGTTAGTCCAGTCTAGAGCCGGTGTGGCAGGTGTGTGGCAGGTGTGGCAGTGTGGCAGGTTTGACAGTGTGGCAGGCGTGGCAGTGTGGCAGGCGTGGCAGTGTGGCAGGTGTGACAGTGTGGCAGGTTTGACAGTGTGGCAGGCGTGGCAGGCGTGGTAGTGTGGCAGGTGTGACAGTGTGGCAGGTGTGACAGTGTGGCAGGTGTGACAGTGTGGCAGGCGTGGCAGTGTGGCAGGTGTGACAGTGTGGCAGGCGTGGCAGGTGTGACAGGTTTGACAGTGTGGCAGGCGTGGCAGGTGTGACAGGCGTGGCAGGTGTGACAGTGTGGCAGGCGTGGCAGTGTGGCAGGCGTGGCAGTATGGCAGGTTTGACAGTGTGGCAGGCGTGGCAGTGTGGCAGGCGTGGCAGTGTGGCAGGTGTGACAGGCGTGGCAGTGTGGCAGGTGTGACAGTGTGGCAGGTGTGACAGTGTGGCAGGTGTGACAGTGTGGCAGGTGTGGCAGGCGTGGCAGTGTGGCAGGTGTGACAGTGTGGCAGGCGTGGCAGTGTGGCAGGTGTGACAGTGTGGCAGGTGTGACAGTGTGGCAGGTGTGACAGTGTGGCAGGTGTGGCAGGCGTGGCAGTGTGGCAGGTGTGACAGTGTGGCAGGCGTGGCAGTGTGGCAGGTGTGACAGGCGTGGCAGGTGTGACAGTGTGGCAGGCGTGGCAGTGTGGCAGGTGTGACAGTGTGGCAGGCGTGGCAGGTGTGACAGTGTGGCAGGTGTGACAGCGTGGCAGGTGTGACAGTGTGGCAGGCGTGGCAGTGTGGCAGGTGTGACAGTGTGGCAGGTGTGACAGTGTGGCAGGTGTGACAGTGTGGCAGGTGTGGCAGGCGTGGCAGTGTGGCAGGTGTGACAGTGTGGCAGGCGTGGCAGTGTGGCAGGTGTGACAGGCGTGGCAGGTGTGACAGTGTTGCAGGCGTGGCAGTGTGGCAGGTGTGACAGTGTGGCAGGCGTGGCAGGTGTGACAGTGTGGCAGGTGTGACAGCGTGGCAGGTGTGACAGTGTGGCAGGCGTGGCAGGTGTGACAGTGTGGCAGGTGTGACAGCGTGGCAGGTGTGACAGTGTGGCAGGTGTGACAGCGTGGCAAGTATGGCAGTGTGGCAGGTGTGGCAGGTGTGGCAGGTGCAGATCATCTAATGCCGCAGACTCAGGTTCAAACAGGACTCGTCTCACATTCATGACCTACGGGAAAAACTGCTTCCTCCAAAAGAATGTGAATCAATCATCAGAGTGACAGGTTCTTGGCTCTGTCACAGACTTTGATGGATTTAGATTATTGTGGCTGAGCGAGCGGTCCTGAGCGAGCGGGTCCTGAGGTCCCGAGCGAGCGGGTCCTGAGGTCCTGAGCGAGCGGGTCCTGAGCGAGCGGGTCCTGAGGTCCCGAGTGAGCGGGTCCTGAGGTCCTGAGCGAGCGGGTCCTGAGCGAGCGGGTCCTGAGGTCCCGAGCGAGCCGGTCCTGAGCGAGCGGGTCCTGAGGTCCCGAGCGAGCGGGTCCTGAGGTCCTGAGCGAGCGGGTCCTGAGCGAGCGGGTCCTGAGGTCCCGAGCGAGCGGGTCCTGAGCGAGCGGGTCCTGAGGTCCCGAGCGAGCGGGTCCTGAGGTCCTGAGCGAGCGGGTCCTGAGGTCCCGAGCGAGCGGGTCCTGAGGTCCTGAGCGAGCGGGTCCTGAGCGAGCGGGTCCTGAGGTCCCGAGCGAGCGGGTCCTGAGCGAGCGGGTCCTGAGGTCCCGAGCGAGCGGGTCCTGAGCGAGCGGGTCCTGAGGTCCCGAGCGAGCGGGTCCTGAGGTCCTGAGCGAGCGGGTCCTGAGCGAGCGGGTCCTGAGGTCCCGAGCGAGCCGGTCCTGAGGTCCTGAGCGAGCGGGTCCTGAGGTCCCGAGCGAGCGGGTCCTGAGCGAGCGGGTCCTGAGGTCCCGAGCGAGCGGGTCCTGAGGTCCTGAGCGAGCGGGTCCTGAGGTCCTGAGCGAGCGGGTCCTGAGCGAGCGGGTCCTGAGGTCCCGAGCGAGCGGGTCCTGAGGTCCAGAGTCTGGACTCTCCTCTGGTCCTGATGCTTCTGTTTCATTGTCATTTCAGGAGAGGACAAACCCACAGAGCGACTCAAGCCTCTGAAGCTCAAACTGGTCCCTCCTACAAGCGCTCTGATTGGTCCAGAACCTTCGCCAAGCGACCCCAGAGACCCCATTGGTTCTCAGTCCCAGGGCAGGGCTGCGATTGGCCCAGAGGAAAGTCTTCAAGAACTGTTGAAGACCGAGGCAGATCCCCAGTACCACACAGAACCAGGTCAGAACCAGGTCAGAACCAGGGTCAGAACCGGGTCAGAACCAGAACCATTGCAGGGCTGTAGTCGACTAATGAAAGTTCATTCCAAATCTAGGAACCTTTTCAGTTCCATTTGAAGCGTGTTGGGAACTAGGAGCTGGTGCCAGACTCTGGGACTTCTCTAGGTTCTGCTCCGGTTCTGTCAGACCAGAACCTTCAGGCGACACAAGCACATTTACACATTTAAATGTTGTTAAATTCTAAATCTGTTTTTTAGTTTGAACTTTTGGTGCAACTTCACAGAACTCTTATGTGAAGAAACATCAGAGCAGTCACACGTGGATTTACAGAGGTCAGAGGTCAGAGGGAGTGAGGTCAGAGGGAGTGAGGTCAGAGGTCAGAGGGAGTGAGGTCAGAGGGAGTGAGGTCAGAGGGAGTGAGGTCAGAGGGAGTGAGGTCAGAGGTCAGAGGGAGTGAGGTCAGAGGGAGTGAGGTCAGAGGTCAGAGGGAGTGAGGTCAGAGGGAGTGAGGTCAGAGGTCAGAGGGAGTGAGGTCAGAGGTCAGAGGGAGTGAGGTCAGAGGGAGTGAGGTCAGAGGGAGTGAGGTCAGAGGTCAGAGGGAGTGAGGTCAGAGGTCAGAGGGAGTGAGGTCAGAGGTCAGAGGGAGTGAGGTCAGAGGGAGTGAGGTCAGAGGTCAGAGGGAGTGAGGTCAGAGGGAGTGAGGTCAGAGGTCAGAGGGAGTGAGGTCAGAGGTCAGAGGGAGTGAGGTCAGAGGGAGTGAGGTCAGAGGGAGTGAGGTCAGAGGTCAGAGGGAGTGAGGTCAGAGGTCAGAGGGAGTGAGGTCAGAGGTCAGAGGGAGTGAGGTCAGAGGGAGTGAGGTCAGAGGTCAGAGGGAGTGAGGTCAGAGGTCAGAGGGAGTGAGGTCAGAGGGAGTGAGGTCAGAGGTCAGAGGGAGTGAGGTCAGAGGTCAGAGGGAGTGAGGTCAGAGGTCAGAGGGAGTGAGGTCAGAGGGAGTGAGGTCAGAGGTCAGAGGGAGTGAGGTCAGAGGTCAGAGGGAGTGAGGTCAGAGGGAGTGAGGTCAGAGGGAGTGAGGTCAGTCAGAGGCCTAAAAGAGCTAGATGGTTTGGAGTCCAGACCAAAGTGAACCGGGTCTGAAGGATTTAAACAGGATCAGACTAATAATGAGTCTGGAACCAGATGAGAGGGTTCAACAAAGAAGAGGACAGGTCTGGACCAGGTCTGGACCAAGTCTGGACCAGGTCTGGACCAGGTCTGGACCAGGTCTGGACCAAGTCTGGACTTGGTCTGGACCAGGTCTGGATCAAGTCTGGACCAGGTCTGGACCAGGTCTGGACCATGTCTGGACTTGGTCTGGACCAGGTCTGGACCAAGTCTGGACCAGGTCTGGACCAGGTCTGGACCAGGTCTGGACCAGGTCTGGACCAAGTCTGGACCAGGTCTGGACCAGGTCTGGATCAAGTCTGGACCAGGTCTGGACCAGGTCTGGATCAAGTCTGGACCAGGTCTGGACCAGGTCTGGACCAAGTCTGGACTTGGTCTGGACCAGGTCTGGACCAGGTCTGGACCAGGTCTGGACCAAGTCTGGACCAGGTCTGGACCAGGTCTGGACCAAGTCTGGACCAGGTCTGGACCAGGTCTGGATCAAGTCTGGACCAGGTCTGGACCAGGTCTGGACCAAGTCTGGACTTGGTCTGGACCAGGTCTGGACCAGGTCTGGACCAGGTCTGGACCAGGTCTGGACCAAGTCTGGACCAGGTCTGGACCAGGTCTGGACCAGGTCTGGACCAGGTCTGGACCAAGTCTGGACCAGGTCTGGACCAGGTCTGGACCAGGTCTGGACCAGGTCTGGACCAAGTCTGGACCAGGTCTGGACCAGGTCTGGACCAAGTCTGGACCAGGTCTGGACCAGGTCTGGATCAAGTCTGGACCAGGTCTGGACCAGGTCTGGACCAAGTCTGGACTTGGTCTGGACCAGGTCTGGACCAGGTCTGGACCAGGTCTGGACCAAGTCTGGACCAGGTCTGGACCAGGTCTGGACCAGGTCTGGACCAGGTCTGGACCAGGTCTGGACCAAGTCTGGACCAGGTCTGGATCAAGTCTGGACCAAGTCTGGACCAGGTCTGGACCAGGTCTGGACCAGGTCTGGACCAAGTCTGGACTTGGTCTGGACCAAGTCTGGACCAGGTCTGGACCAGGTCTGGACCAGGTCTGGACCAAGTCTGGACCAGGTCTGGACTTGGTCTGGACCAAGTCTGGACCAGGTCTGGACCAGGTCTGGACCAAGTCTGGACCAGGTCTGGACTTGGTCTGGACCAGGTCTGGACCAGGTCTGGACCAGGTCTGGACCAAGTCTGGACCAGGTCTGGACTTGGTCTGGACCAAGTCTGGACCAGGTCTGGACCAGGTCTGGACCAGGTCTGGACCAAGTCTGGACCAGGTCTGGACCAGGTCTGGACCAAGTCTGGACCAGGTCTGGACCAGGTCTGGACCAAGTCTGGACCAGGTCTGGACCAGGTCTGGACCAGGTCTGGACCAAGTCTGGACCAGGTCTGGACCAGGTCTAAACCAGGTCTGGACTTGGTCTGGACCAAGTCTGGACCAGGTCTGGACCAGGTCTGGACCAGGTCTTGACCAAGTCTGGACTTGGTCTGGACCAAGTCTGGACCAGGTCTGGACCAGGTCTGGACCAGGTCTGGACCAAGTCTGGACCAGGTCTGGACCAGGTCTAAACCAGGTCTGGACTTGGTCTGGACCAAGTCTGGACCAGGTCTGGACCAGGTCTGGACCAGGTCTTGACCAAGTCTGGACTTGGTCTGGACTTGGTCTGGACCAAGTCTGGACCAGGTCTGGACCAGGTCTGGACCAGGTCTTGACCAAGTCTGGACTTGGTCTGGACCAAGTCTGGACCAGGTCTGGACCAGGTCTGGACCAGGTCTGGACCAGGTCTGGACCAAGTCTGGACCAGGTCTGGACCAGGTCTGGACCAGGTCTGGACCAGGTCTGGACCAGGTCTGGACCAAGTCTGGACCAGGTCTGGACCAGGTCTGGACTTGGTCTGGACCAAGTCTGGACCAGGTCTGGACCAGGTCTGGACCAGGTCTGGACCAGGTCTGGACCAAGTCTGGACCAGGTCTGGACCAGGTCTGGACCAGGTCTGGACCAAGTCTGGACCAGGTCTGGACTTGGTCTGGACTTGGTCTGGACCAGGTCTGGACCAGGTCTGGACCAGGTCTGGACCAAGTCTGGACCAGGTCTGGACCAGGTCTGGACCAAGTCTGGACCAGGTCTGGACCAGGTCTGGACCAGGTCTGGACCAAGTCTGGACCAGGTCTGGACCAGGTCTGGACCAAGTCTGGACCAGGTCTGGACCAGGTCTGGACCAGGACATGAGACCAGACTGAGAGATCACAGAGCTCGGGCTGAGGAGGGGCCACGCCCGCTGCTGTTATTAAAGGACAGGATGATTAGGGGGAGCGAGGCGTCGTTACAGGAGCAGACATTCAGGACTATTCATCACAACTCAATCAAAACAACCATTACAAGTGTGTCTTTGTCCAGCTGCTAATGCTGAAGACTAATGCTGGTTTAGAGCTGGTTTGGACCTGGTTTAGACCTGGTTTAGACCTGGTTTAGATCTGGTTTAGAGCTGGTTTAGACCTGGTTTAGACCTGGTTTAGACCTGGTTTAGACCTGGTTTAGACCTGGTTTAGATCTGGTTTAGAGCTGGTTTAGACCTGGTTTAGACCTGGTTTAGACCTGGTTTAGATCTGGTTTAGACCTGGTTTAGACCTGGTTTAGTCCTGGTTTGGACCTGGTTTAGACCTGGTTTGGACCTGGTTTGGACCTGGTTTAGACCTGGTTTAGACCTGGTTTGGACCTGGTTTAGACCTGGTTTAGACCTGTTTAGACCTGGTTTGGACCTGGTTTAGACCTGGTTTAGACCTGTTTAGATCTTTAGATTATTGTTGTAAAACCTGTTCAAACGTGTCCATTTTAGAAGAGTAAAACGTTCTGATTCAAGTAACGAGTTCACTGTGTCGTGTCTGTGCCATGGTCGTGTCTGTACCATGGTCGTGTCTGTGCCATGGTCGTGTCTGTACCATGGTCGTGTCTGTGCCATGGTCGTGTCTGTGCCATGGTCGTGTCTGTACCATGGTCGTGTCTGTACCATGGTCGTGTCTGTGCCATGGTCGTGTCTGTACCATGGTCGTGTCTGTGCCATGGTCGTGTCTGTACCATGGTCGTGTCTGTACCATGGTCGTGTCTGTACCATGGTCGTGTCTGTGCCATGGTCGTGTCTGTACCATGGTTGTGTCTGTACCATGGTCGTGTCTGTGCCATGGTCGTGTCTGTGCCATGGTCGTGTCTGTACCATTGTCGTGTCTGTGCCATGGTCGTGTCTGTGCCATGGTCGTGTCTGTGCCATGGTCGTGTCTGTACCATGGTCGTGTCTGTACCATGGTCGTGTCTGTGCCATGGTCGTGTCTGTGCCATGGTCGTGTCTGTACCATGGTCGTGTCTGTGCCATGGTCGTGTCTGTACCATGGTCGTGTCTGTACCATGGTCGTGTCTGTACCATGGTCGTGTCTGTACCATGGTCGTGTCTGTGCCATGGTCGTGTCTGTGCCATGGTCGTGTCTGTACCATGGTCGTGTCTGTACCATGGTCGTGTCTGTGCCATGGTCGTGTCTGTGCCATGGTCGTGTCTGTGCCATGGTCGTGTCTGTACCATGGTCGTGTCTGTACCATGGTTGTGTCTGTACCATGGTTGTGTCTGTACCATGGTTGTGTCTGTACCATGGTCGTGTCTGTACCATGGTCGTGTCTGTACCATGGTCGTGTCTGTGCCATGGTCGTGTCTGTACCATGGTCGTGTCTGTACCATGGTCGTGTCTGTACCATGGTCGTGTCTGTGCCATGGTCGTGTCTGTGCCATGGTCGTGTCTGTACCATGGTCGTGTCTGTACCATGGTCGTGTCTGTGCCATGGTCGTGTCTGTGCCATGGTCGTGTCTGTACCATGGTCGTGTCTGTGCCATGGTCGTGTCTGTGCCATGGTCGTGTCTGTACCATGGTCGTGTCTGTACCATGGTCGTGTCTGTACCATGGTCGTGTCTGTACCATGGTCGTGTCTGTGCCATGGTTGTGTCTGTACCATGGTTGTGTCTGTACCATGGTTGTGTCTGTACCATGGTCGTGTCTGTACCATGGTCGTGTCTGTACCATGGTCGTGTCTGTGCCATGGTCGTGTCTGTGCCATGGTCGTGTCTGTGCCATGGTCGTGTCTGTGCCATGGTCGTGTCTGTACCATGGTCGTGTCTGTGCCATGGTCGTGTCTGTGCCATGGTCGTGTCTGTGCCATGGTCGTGTCTGTGCCATGGTCGTGTCTGTGCCATGGTCGTGTCTGTGCCATGGTCGTGTCTGTGCCATGGTCGTGTCTGTGCCATGGTCGTGTCTGTACCATGGTCGTGTCTGTGCCATGGTCGTGTCTGTACCATGGTCGTGTCTGTGCCATGGTCGTGTCTGTACCATGGTCGTGTCTGTACCATGGTCGTGTCTGTGCCATGGTCGTGTCTGTACCATGGTCGTGTCTGTGCCATGGTCGTGTCTGTACCATGGTCGTGTCTGTACCATGGTCGTGTCTGTGCCATGGTCGTGTCTGTGCCATGGTCGTGTCTGTGCCATGGTCGTGTCTGTACCATGGTCGTGTCTGTACCATGGTCGTGTCTGTGCCATGGTCGTGTCTGTGCCATGGTCGTGTCTGTACCATGGTCGTGTCTGTGCCATGGTCGTGTCTGTACCATGGTCGTGTCTGTACCATGGTCGTGTCTGTACCATGGTCGTGTCTGTACCATGGTCGTGTCTGTGCCATGGTCGTGTCTGTGCCATGGTCGTGTCTGTACCATGGTCGTGTCTGTACCATGGTCGTGTCTGTACCATGGTCGTGTCTGTACCATGGTCGTGTCTGTACCATGGTCGTGTCTGTACCATGGTCGTGTCTGTGCCATGGTCGTGTCTGTACCATGGTCGTGTCTGTGCCATGGTCGTGTCTGTACCATGGTCGTGTCTGTACCATGGTCGTGTCTGTGCCATGGTCGTGTCTGTACCATGGTCGTGTCTGTGCCATGGTCGTGTCTGTACCATGGTCGTGTCTGTACCATGGTCGTGTCTGTGCCATGGTCGTGTCTGTGCCATGGTCGTGTCTGTGCCATGGTCGTGTCTGTACCATGGTCGTGTCTGTACCATGGTCGTGTCTGTGCCATGGTCGTGTCTGTGCCATGGTCGTGTCTGTACCATGGTCGTGTCTGTACCATGGTCGTGTCTGTGCCATGGTCGTGTCTGTGCCATGGTCGTGTCTGTGCCATGGTCGTGTCTGTGCCATGGTCGTGTCTGTACCATGGTCGTGTCTGTACCATGGTCGTGTCTGTACCATGGTTGTGTCTGTACCATGGTTGTGTCTGTACCATGGTCGTGTCTGTACCATGGTCGTGTCTGTACCATGGTCGTGTCTGTACCATGGTTGTGTCTGTACCATGGTCGTGTCTGTGCCATGGTCGTGTCTGTGCCATGGTCGTGTCTGTACCATGGTCGTGTCTGTACCATGGTCGTGTCTGTACCATGGTCGTGTCTGTACCATGGTCGTGTCTGTACCATGGTCGTGTCTGTGCCATGGTCGTGTCTGTACCATGGTCGTGTCTGTACCATGGTTGTGTCTGTGCCATGGTCGTGTCTGTGCCATGGTCGTGTCTGTACCATGGTTGTGTCTGTACTTTAGCCCTGGATGTGGTGGAGAAGTGGCAGCAGCAGCAGAAGAAGAAAGATGAAGCTCGACGCAGAAAGAAGAGAAAACGGGACAAAAAGAAGAGACGGGACGAGCAAGTTCTGAGGATGCAGGTCTGGACCTGGACCTGGACCTGGACCTGGACCTGGACCTGGACCTGGACCTGGACCTGGACCTGGACCTGGACCTGGACCTGGACCTGGACCTGGACCTGGACCTGGACTAGAGAAGGACTGGACCAGGACTGGAGAGTAATTTGTCATAAAAACATGTTTGAATGTTGCAGGTAAAACAAGAACAGAACCAGTGGAAACAGATGGAGGCGGAGCTGAGGAAGCAGGAAGAGGCGGAGCTGAGGAAGCAGGAAGAGGCGGAGCTGAGGAAGCAGGAAGAGGCGGAGCTGAGGAAGCAGGAAGAGGCGGAGCTGAGGAAACAGATGGAGGCGGAGCTGAGGAAACAAATGGAGGCGGAGTTTCGACAGTCCGAGGAGGAAGTGCAGGTGTGGCTCCTAGGAGACGTGTTCGAGATCAACAGAGAAGAAGAAAGGACTCCGCCCACAGCCAAGGGTAAGACCTGGACTAGACCTGGTTTAGACCTGGACTAGACCTGGTTTAGACCTGGTTTAGACCTGGTTTAGACCTGGTTTAGACCTGGTTTAGACCTGGTTTAGACCTGGTTTAGACCTGGTTTAGACCTGGTTTAGACCTGGTTTGGACCTGGTTTAGACCTGGTTTAGACCTGGTTTAGACCTGGTTTAGACCTGGTTTGGACCTGGTTTAGACCTGGTTTAGACCTGGACTAGACCTGGTTTAGACCTGGTTTAGACCTGGTTTGGACCTGGTTTAGACCTGGTTTAGACCTGGTTTAGACCTGTTACAAATGTATAAAACTGAATATTTGACTCATATTGGATAACCCTCAGAAGGCGGGGCCTAAGTGGGCCTAAGTGGGCCCATGTGGTCTGTCTCGTTCTAGCAGCTGATTATGAGTCGATATCTCTGGCTTGGTCTGAATGCTGAATGTCCTCCCTGGCCCCCAACCCCTCCTGTCTGCACATGTGACTCTGTCATGGCCCAAGGACACACACAGGCCCAAGGACACAAGGACACACACAGGCCCAAGGACACAAGGACACACACAGGCCCAAGGACACGAGGACACACACAGGCCCAAGGACACAAGGACACACACAGGCCCAAGGACACACACAGGCCCAAGGACACAAGGACACACACAGGCCCAAGGACACAAGGACACACACAGGCCCAAGGACACAAGGACACACACAGGCCCAAGGACACGAGGACACACACAGGCCCAAGGACACAAGGACACACACAGGCCCAAGGACACAAGGACACACACAGGCCCAAGGACACAAGGACACACACAGGCCCAAGGACACAAGAACACACACAGGCCCAAGGACACAAGGACACACACAGGCCCAAGGACACACACAGGCCCAAGGACACAAGGACACACACAGGCCCAAGGACACAAGGACACACACAGGCCCAAGGACACAAGGACACACACAGGCCCAAGGACACAAGGACACACACAGGCCCAAGGACACAAGGACACACACAGGCCCAAGGACACAAGGACACACACAGGCCCAAGGACACAAGGACACACACAGGCCCAAGGACACAAGGACACACACAGGCCCAAGGACACACACAGGCCCAAGGACACAAGGACACACACAGGCCCAAGGACCCAAGGACCCACACAGGCCCAAGGACCCAAGGACGCACACAGGCCCAAGGACCCAAGGACCCACACAGGCCCAAGGACGCACACAGGCCCAAGGACACAAGGACACACACAGGCCCAAGGACACACACAGGCCCAAGGACACAAGGACACACACAGGCCCAAGGACACAAGGACACACACAGGCCCAAGGACACAAGGACACACACAGGCCCAAGGACACAAGGACACACACAGGCCCAAGGACCCACACAGGCCCAAGGACCCAAGGACGCACACAGGCCCAAGGACCCAAGGACCCACACAGGCCCAAGGACGCACACAGGCCCAAGGACACAAGGACACACACAGGCCCAAGGACACACACAGGCCCAAGGACACAAGGACACACACAGGCCCAAGGACACAAGGACACACACAGGCCCAAGGACACAAGGACACACACAGGCCCAAGGACACAAGGACACACACAGGCCCAAGGACACAAGGACACACACAGGCCCAAGGACACAAGGACACACACAGGCCCAAGGACACAAGGACACACACAGGCCCAAGGACACACACAGGCCCAAGGACACAAGGACACACACAGGCCCAAGGACACAAGGACACACACAGGCCCAAGGACACAAGGACACACACAGGCCCAAGGACACAAGGACACACACAGGCCCAAGGACACACACAGGCCCAAGGACACAAGGACACACACAGGCCCAAGGACACAAGGACACACACAGGCCCAAGGACACAAGGACACACACAGGCCCAAGGACACAAGGACACACACAGGCCCAAGGACACAAGGACACACACAGGCCCAAGGACACAAGGACACACACAGGCCCAAGGACACAAGGACACACACAGGCCCAAGGACACAAGGACACACACAGGCCCAAGGACACAAGGACACACACAGGCCCAAGGACACACACAGGCCCAAGGACACAAGGACACACACAGGCCCAAGGACACACACAGGCCCAAGGACCCAAGGACGCACACAGGCCCAAGGACCCAAGGACCCACACAGGCCCAAGGACACACACAGGCCCAAGGACACACACAGGCCCAAGGACCCAAGGACCCACACAGGCCCAAGGACCCACACAGGCCCAAGGACACACACAGGCCCAAGGACACACACAGGCCCAAGGACCCACACAGGCCCAAGGACCCACACAGGCCCAAGGACACAAGGACACACACAGGCCCAAGGACACACACAGGCCCAAGGACCCAAGGACACACACAGGCCCAAGGACCCAAGGACGCACACAGGCCCAAGGACCCAAGGACCCACACAGGCCCAAGGACCCAAGGACACACACAGGCCCAAGGACCCAAGGACACACACAGGCCCAAGGACCCAAGGACGCACACAGGCCCAAGGACCCAAGGACACACACAGGCCCAAGGACCCAAGGACCCACACAGGCCCAAGGACCCAAGGACCCACACAGGCCCAAGGACCCAAGGACACACACAGGCCCAAGGACCCAAGGACACACACAGGCCCAAGGACCCAAGGACACACACAGGCCCAAGGACCCAAGGACGCACACAGGCCCAAGGACCCAAGGACCCACACAGGCCCAAGGACCCAAGGACGCACACAGGCCCAAGGACCCAAGGACCCACACAGGCCCAAGGACCCAAGGACCCACACAGGCCCAAGGACCCAAGGACCCACACAGGCCCAAGGACACACACAGGCCCAAGGACACAAGGACACACACAGGCCCAAGGACCCAAGGACACACACAGGCCCAAGGACCCAAGGACACACACAGGCCCAAGGACCCAAGGACGCACACAGGCCCAAGGACCCAAGGACCCACACAGGCCCAAGGACCCAAGGACCCACACAGGCCCAAGGACCCAAGGACACACACAGGCCCAAGGACCCAAGGACGCACACAGGCCCAAGGACCCAAGGACACACACAGGCCCAAGGACCCAAGGACCCACACAGGCCCAAGGACCCAAGGACACACACAGGCCCAAGGACCCAAGGACACACACAGGCCCAAGGACCCAAGGACGCACACAGGCCCAAGGACCCAAGGACCCACACAGGCCCAAGGACCCAAGGACGCACACAGGCCCAAGGACCCAAGGACACACACAGGCCCAAGGACCCAAGGACACACACAGGCCCAAGGACCCAAGGACACACACAGGCCCAAGGACCCAAGGACACACACAGGCCCAAGGACACAAGGACACACACAGGTCTTTATGGAACCAACATTCAAGTGCAGAAAGTCCGAAGCAGCAAAGACAGAGAAGCAGATGTGAAATACAAAGTGAACGGAGCCAGAGTCGCTGTCGTAGTCACTTTCTGTTTGTAATGTGGGGGCTAACGGGCTAGCTAACGGGCTAGCTAACGGGCTAGCTACGCCCACTCTTTCTACAGTCTACAGCACCGTGATGAAACTTGCTGTAGAAAGTCACAGAAGTCATGGAAGGACACGCCTCGTGCTCTGTTCTTCTTCATAAACCAACGTGCTGCTTTCTCATACACGTCACTGCAATAACCATAAATCATCTCACTGCACACGAGACTCCAGCACAGACCAACGCTCCACAGACTCATATCCAAATCATCCAAATATATTCTCAAAAATAACAGAATGTCAAGTTCCGGCCCTGAAATGTGAGCGTTTAGGGAGTCTCTTGGTTTGACTTTGGTTTTTCATTTCTTCCCTGGTTTAAACTCTAGACTATGAGCTGACCAGAGTCCACGAGGAGGAGCTGGAGGAGGAGGAGCTGGAGGAGGAGCTGGAGCTGGAGGAGGAGGAGCTGGAGGAGGTGGAGCCGTCTGTGGACCGGGGCGGACTCCCTCAGGGCTGTGACATCTCGGACGTCACCGTGTCGTGTGAAAACGCCGGACTGCAGCACTTCCCTCCTCTGTCCATCCCAGAACTCAAGTCGCTGAGCCTGGAAGGTCCGTGCTCCGGTCAGACATCTGCAGCACGTCCAGACTCTGAGCACGTTTAACCACGAGTTTATTCTCTGTCATAAAGCATCTTTCTGTGTTTTAGAGTCGGTTTAGTCCAGACAAACAGGCCTTTTATGTCCTTTAGTTTGATCTCTATATTCCATATTCAAAATGTATAATATTGATCTTTCACCATCAGCACAGTTCTGACATTCGGCTGCTGCTGTTGCCGATGCCAATATTGACCTTTTAAAATCCAAAATAATCCACAAATCTATTTTAAGCTGAAGTCAAGTTGACAAATGAACTTTTCACTCAAAGCAATCTTAAATAAGAAGAATGTGTACTTATCAGGGACATAAACGCATTCTTACGCTTTGATCGTTTAAACATACAGCCATATTCTAGCCCAATTGTTCTTCTATTTCCATTTTTAGTCCTAAAGTCCCATCAGCCACTTTAAACCAAACACTGGCCCGTCCCATCTAAACGTGTCTCTCCTGCAGCCAACAACATCAGCAGCATCCCGGCCGAGGCCTTCAACGGGATCCCCAACCTGGAGTGGATCAACCTGAAGAAGAACCGCCTCACGTCGGCGCAGATCCACCCTCTGGCCTTCAGGGTCAGACGCTCGGCAGAAACATCACAGAAGGAGAACGTCAACCAGACTCTAAACTCTTCTGCTGATCTCCAGACGCTGAAGTTCCTGACGCGGCTTTACCTGGACGAGAACCTGCTGGAGTCTGTCCCGCCCGGACTGCCCCCCACTCTACAGGAGCTGAAGGTCAACGAGAACCGACTGCAGGGCATCCACGAGACCAGCCTAAAAGGTCAGCACCAGGACTGGATCTGGACCAGGTCCAGGTCCAGGACCAGGACCAGGACCAGGACTAACGCAGGTCTCTGTGGCAGGTCTGAGTGTTCTGGTGACTCTGGAGTTGGAGGGAAACAGGATCAGTGAAGGCGTCGTGGCTCATGGTGCGTTCAAGGACCTGTCGGAGCTGTCGTACCTGAGACTCGGGAGGAATGACTTCAGGGCGGTGCCTCAGGGTCTGCCTCACAGTCTACAGGTCAGGGTCTGCCTCACAGTCTACAGGTCAGGATCTGCCTCACAGTCTACAGGTCAGGGTCTGCCTCACAGTCTACAGGTCAGGGTCTGCCTCACAGTCTACAGGTCAGGGTCTGCCTCACAGTCTACAGGTCAGGGTCTGCCTCACAGTCTACAGGTCAGGGTCTGCCTCACAGTCTACAGGTCAGGGTCTGCCTCACAGTCTACAGGTCAGGATCTGCCTCACAGTCTACAGGTCAGGGTCTGCCTCACAGTCTACAGGTCAGGATCTGCCTCACAGTCTACAGGTCAGGATCTGCCTCACAGTCTACAGGTCAGGACCTTCTGTCCAGAGCTCCAGAACGCACACTCCAAATGTGACCAAAAAGCAGCTGCATGGTAAAAATGACACAGTCCAATTTACACCAACGCAGTGTCACACAAGGGCCAGATCACGCTACGCAAACCCCTAACTCCAACTGTAGATCCACTGTAGATCCACTGTAGATCCACTGTAGGTCCACAGTAGGTCCACTGTAGATCCACTGTAGGTCCACTGTAGATCCACAGTAGGTCCACTGTAGATCCACTGTAGATCCACTGTAGATCCACTGTAGATCCACAGTAGATCCACAGTAGGTCCACAGTAGGTCCACTGTAGATCCACAGTAGGTCCACAGTAGAGCCACTGTAGATCCACAGTAGGTCCACAGTAGATCCACAGTAGATCCACAGTAGGTCCACTGTAGATCCACAGTAGATCCACAGTAGATCCACTGTAGATCCACAGTAGGTCCACTGTAGATCCACAGTGGAGCCACTATAGATCCACTGTAGATCCACAGTAGAGCCACAGTAGAGCCACTGTAGATCCACAGTAGGTCCACTGTAGATCCACAGTAGATCCACAGTAGGTCCACAGTAGATCCACTGTAGATCCACTGTAGGTCCACTGTAGATCCACATTAGGTCCACAGTAGATCCACACTAGGTCCACTGTAGATCCACAGTAGAGCCACTGTAGGTCCACTGTAGGTCCACAGTAGATCCACAGTAGATCCACTGTAGATCCACTGTAGGTCCACTGTAGATCCACAGTAGGTCCACAGTAGATCCACACTAGGTCCACAGTAGAGCCACTGTAGATCCACAGTAGGTCCACTGTAGATCCACAGTGGAGCCACTGTAGATCCACTGTAGATCCACAGTAGAGCCACTGTAGATCCACAGTAGGTCCACTGTAGATGCACAGTAGATCCACAGTAGATCCACAGTAGGTCCACAGTAGGTCCACTGTAGATTCACAGTAGATCCACAGTAGAGCCACTGTAGATCCACAGTAGGTCCACAGTAGAGCCACTGTAGATCCACAGTAGGTCCACTGTAGATCCACAGTAGATCCACAGTAGATCCACAGTAGGTCCACAGTAGATCCACAGTAGGTCCACTGTAGATCCACAGTAGATCCACAGTAGAGCCACTGTAGATCCACAGTAGGTCCACAGTAGATCCACAGTAGAGCCACAGTAGATCCACTGTAGATCCACAGTAGGTCCACTGTAGATCCACAGTAGATCCACAGTAGAGCCACTGTAGATCCACAGTAGGTCCACAGTAGATCCACAGTAGGTCCACAGTAGGTCCACTGTAGATCCACAGTAGATCCACTGTAGATCCACAGTAGGTCCACTGTAGATCCACAGTAGGTCCACTGTAGATCCACAGTAGATCCACAGTAGATCCACTGTAGATCCACAGTCGATCCACAGTAGCTCCACAGTAGATCCACAGTAGGTCCACAGTAGATCCACAGTAGAGCCACTGTAGATCCACAGTAGGTCCACAGTAGATCCACTGTAGATCCACTGTAGATCCACAGTAGGTCCACAGTAGATCCACAGTAGGTCCACAGTAGATCCACAGTAGATCCACAGTAGATCCACAGGCCTGAGCAGCAGAAGGAGTGACTGACACAAACACGTGTGCAGTCTTTTCTACGTTGCGTGTTGCTGAAGCTCCTGGTGTAAATGCTTCATGTTCAGACATGACTCATACATGATGTTCTGAGCAGGAGCTGCATCTGGAGCACAACCAGATCGAGGAGATTTCTGACACGGTCTTCAACAGAACTCAGAGTTTAACTCTGATCTCACTGAGGAACAACCGACTGGAGGAAAGTCGCATCGCACCACACGCCTGGATTCACCACAGGTACAACCATGACTCTGTGTGCCCTGACATACATGACTCTAACTTACATGTGCTCTGACATACATGACTCTAACATACATGTGCTCTGACATACATGTGCTCTGACATACATGACTCTAACATACATGTGCTCTGACATACATGTGCTCTGACATACATGACTCTAACATACATGTGCTCTGACATACATGTGCTCTGACATACATGACTCTAACATACATGTGCTCTGACATACATGTGCTCTGACATACATGTGCTCTGACATACATGACTCTAACATACATGTGCTCTGACATACATGTGCTCTAACATACATGTGCTCTGACATACATGACTCTAACATACATGTGCTCTGACATACATGTGCTCTGACATACATGACTCTAACATACATGTGCTCTGACATACATGTGCTCTGACATACATGTGCTCTGACATACATGTGCTCTGACATACATGACTCTAACATACATGTGCTCTGACATACATGTGCTCTGACATACATGTGCTCTAACATACATGTGCTCTGACATACATGACTCTAACATACATGTGCTCTGAAATACATGTGCTCTGACATACATGTGCTCTGACATACATGTGCTCTAACATACATGACTCTAACATACATGTGCTCTGACATACATGACTCTAACATACATGTGCTCTGACATACATGACTCTAACATACATGTGCGCTGACATACATGTGCTCTGACATACATGTGCTCTGACATACATGACTCTAACTTACATGTGCTCTGACATACATGACTCTAACATACATGTGCTCTGACATACATGACTCTAACATACATGTGCTCTGACATACATGACTAACATACATGACTCTAACATACATGTGCGCTGACATACATGTGCTCTGACATACATGCGCTCTGACATACATGTGCTCTGACATACATGTGCTCTAACAAACATGACTCTAACATACATGTGCGCTGACATACATGTGCTCTGACATACATGCGCTCTGACATACATGTGCTCTGACATACATGACTCTAACATACATGACTCTAACATACATGTGCTCTGACATACATGTGCTCTGACATACATGACTCTAACATACATGTGCTCTGACATACATGTGCTCTGACATACATGTGCTCTGACATACATGACTCTAACATACATGTGCTCTGACATACATGTGCTCTGACATACATGTGCTCTGACATACATGTGCTCTGACATACATGACTCTAACATACATGTGCTCTGACATACATGTGCTCTGACATACATGTGCTCTGACATACATGACTCTAACATACATGTGCTCTGACATACATGTGCTCTGACATACATGTGCTCTGACATACATGACTCTAACATCCATGTGCTCTGACATACATGACTCTAACATACATGTGCTCTGACATACATGTGCTCTGACATACATGACTCTAACATACATGTACTCTGACATACATGTGCTCTGACATACATGACTCTAACATACATGACTCTAAAATACATGTGCTCTGACATAAATGTGCTCTAACATACATTTACTCTGACATGCATGACTCTAACATACATGTGCTCTGACATACATGACTCTAACATACATGTGCTCTGACATACATGACTCTAACATACATGTGCTCTAACATACATGTGCTCTGACATACATGACTCTAACATACATGTGCTCTGACATACATGACTCTAACATACATGACTCTAACATACATGTGCTCTAACATACATGTGCTCTGACAAACATGTGCTCTGACATACATGACTCTAACATACATGACTCTAACATACATGTGCTCTGACATACATGTGCTCTAACATACATGTGCTCTGACATACATGACTCTAACATGCATGTGCTCTGACATACATGTGCTCTGACATAAATGACTCTAACATACATGTGCTCTGACATACATGTGCTCTGACATACATGACTCTAACATACATGTGCTCTGACATACATGTACTCTGACATACATGTGCTCTGACATACATGACTCTAACATACATGTGCTCTGACATACATGTGCTCTAACATACATGTGCTCTGTTATACATGTGCTCTAACATACATGACTCTAACATACATGTGTTCTGACATACATGACTCTAACATACATGACTCTAACATACATGTGCTCTGACATACATGTGCTCTAACATACATGTGCTCTGACATACATGTGCTCTGACATACATGTGCTCTAACATACATGTGCTCTGACATACATGACTCTAACATACATGTGCTCTGACATACATTTACTCAGACATACATGACTCTAACATACATGTGCTCTGACATACATGACTCTAACATACATGTGCTCTGATATACATGACTCTAACATACATGTGCTCTGATATACATGTGCTCTGACATACATGTGCTCTGACAAACATGTGCTCTAACATACATGTGCTCTGACATACATGACTCTAACATACATGTGCTCTGACATACATTTACTCAGACATACATGACTCTAACATACATGACTAACATACATGTGCTCTGACATACATGACTCTAACATACATGTGCTCTGACATACATGTGCTCTGACATACATGTGCTCTGACATACATGTGCTCTGACATACATGACTCTAACATACATGTGCTCTGACATACATGTGCTCTAACATACATGTGCTCTGACATACATGACTCTAACATACATGTGCTCTGACATACATGTGCTCTGACATACATGTGCTCTGACATACATGTGCTCTGACATACATGACTCTAACATACATGTGCTCTGACATACATGACTAACAAACATGTGCTCTGACATACATGTGCTCTAACATACATGTGCTCTGACATACATGACTCTAACATACCTGTGCTCTGACATACATGTGCTCTGACATACATGACTCTAACATACATGTGCTCTGACATACATGTGCTCTAACATACATGACTCTAACATACATGTGCTCTGACATACATGTGCTCTAACATACATGACTCTAACATACATGTGCTCTGACATACATGTGCTCTGACATACATATGCTCTGACATACATGACTAACATACATGTGCTCTGACATACATGTGCTCTGACATACATGACTCTAACATACATATGCTCTGACATACATGACTCTAACATATATGTACTCTGACATACATGACTCTAACATACATGTGCTCTGACATATAAGACTCTAACATACATGTGCTCTGACATACATGACTCTAACATACATGTACTCTAACATACATGACTATAACATAACATACATGTGCTCTAACATACATGTGCTCTGACATACATGTGCTCTGACATACATGTGCTCTAACATACATGTGCTCTGACATACATGACTCTAACATACATGACTCTAACATACATGTGCTCTGACATACATGTGCTCTAACATACATGTGCTATGACATACATGACTCTAACATACATGTGCTCTGACATACATGACTCTGACATACATTTACTCAGACATACATGACTCTAACATACATGTGCTCTGACATACATGACTCTAACATACATGTGCTCTAACATACATGTGCTCTGACATACATGACTCTAACATACATGTGCTCTGACATACATGACTCTGACATACATTTACTCAGACATACATGACTCTAACATACATGTACTGACATACATGACTCTAACATACATGTGCTGACATACATGTGCTCTGACATACATGACTCTAACATACATGTGCTCTGACATACATGTGCTCTGACATACATGACTCTAACATACATGTACTCTAACATACATTACTCTAACATACATGTGCTCTGACATACATGTGATCTAACATACATGTGATCTGATATACATGTGCTCTAACATACATGTGCTCTGACATACATGACTAACATACATGACTCTAACATACATGTGCTCTGACATACATGACTCTAACATACATGACTCTAACATACATGACTCTAACAAACATGTGCTCTGACATACATGTGCTTTGACATACATGACTCTAACATACATGTGCTCTGACATACATGTGATCTAACATACATGTGATCTGATATACATGTGCTCTAACATACATGTGCTCTGACATACATGACTCTAACATACATGAATCTAACGTACATGTGCTGTAACATACATGACTCTAACATACATGTTCTCTGACATACATGACTCTAACATACATGTGCTCTGACATACATGTGCTCTGACATACATATGCTCTGATATACATGACTCTAACATACATGACTCTAACATACATGTGCTCTAACATAGATGACTAATAACATGTGCTCTGACATACATGACTCTTACATACATGTACTCTGACATACATGTGCTCTGACATAAATTACTCTAACATACATGTGCTCTGACATACATGACTCTAACATACATGACTCTAACATACATGTGCTCTGACATACATGTGCTCTAACATACATGTGCTCTGACATACATGACTCTAACATACATGTGCTCTGACATACATGACTCTAACCTCTAACATACATGTGCTCTGACATACATGACTCTAACATACATGTACTCTGACATACATGACTCTAACATACATGTGCTCTGATATCCATGACTCTAACATACATGTGCTCTGACATACATGACTCTAACATACATGTGCTCTGATATCCATGACTCTAACATACATGTGCTCTGACATACATGACTCTAACATACATGACTCTAACATACATCAAATCAAATCAAATCAATTTATTTTTGTAAGGCCCAAAATCACAACAACAGTTGCCTCTGAGGGCCACAGGGAGAAATGAATCAACAATGTCTGTGGTGGCGATGGAGTCAGACAATGTCTGTGGTGGCGAGGGACGATGTCCCAGGGTCCTCTGTCCTTAGACTCTCCTTCTCGGCCAGGAAAAACTACAAAAAAAACCTCTTTGGGAAAAAAGCGTAGAAACCTGGAGGAGTTCCAGTGAAGCAGAGATCCCACTCTCACAGACGGACAGACGGACACGAGGAGACTGGAGCTGGACCCACTCTTCAGGCAGAAGAGGGACCGACTGAGGCGAACTGGACCCACTCTTCATGTGCTCTGACATACATGACTCTAACATACATGACTCTAACATACATGTGCTCTGACATACATGTGCTCTGACATACATGACTCTAACATACATGACTCTAACATACATGTGCTCTGACATACATGTGCTCTAACATACATGACTCTAACATATATGTGCTCTGACATACATGTGCTCTGACATACATGTGCTCTAACATACATGTGCTCTGACATACATGACTCTAACATACATGTGCTCTGACATACATGTGCTCTGACATAAATGACTAACGTACATGTGCTCTGACATACATGACTCTAACATACATGACTCTAACATATATGTGCTCTGACATACATGTGCTCTGACATACATGTGCTCTAACATACATGTGCTCTGACATACATGACTCTAACATACATGTGCTCTGACATACATGTGCTCTGACATAAATGACTAACATACATGTGCTCTGACATACATGTGCTCTGACATACATGACTCTAACATACATATGCTCTGACATACATGTGCTCTGACATACATGACTCTAACATACATGTGCTCTGACATACATGACTCTAACATACATGTGCTCTGACATACATGTGCTCTGACATACATGTGCTCTGACATACATGACTCTAACATACATGTGCTCTGACATACATGTGTTCTGACATACATGTGCTCTGACATACATGTGCTCTGACATACATGACTCTAAAATACATGTGCTCTGACATACATGACTAACATACATGACTCTAACATACATGTGCTCTAACATACATGTGCTCTAACATACATGACTCTAACATACATGTGCTCTGACATACATGACTAACATACATGACTCTAACATACATGTGCTCTAACATACATGTGCTCTGACATACATGTGCTCTAACATACATGTGCTCTGACATACATGACTCTAACATACATGTACTCTGACATACATGACTCTAACATACATGTACTCTGACATACATGACTCTAACATACATGTGCTCTGACATACATGACTCTAACATACATGTGCTCTGACATACATGACTCTAACATACATGTGCTCTAACATACATGTGCTCTGACATACATGACTCTAACATACATGTACTCTAACATACATGACTCTAACATACATGTGCTCTGACATACATGACTCTAACATACATGACTCTAACTTACATGTGATCTAACATACATGTGCTCTGATATACATGTGCTCTAACATACATGTGCTCTGACAAACATGACTAACATACATGAATCTAACATACATGACTCTAACATACATGTGCTGTAACATACATGACTCTAACATACATGTGCTCTGACATACATGACTCTAACATACATGTACTCTGACATACATAACTCTAACATACATGTGCTCTGACATACATGACTCTAACATACATGTACTCTGACATACATAACTCTAACATACATGTGCTCTGACATACATGACTCTAACATACATGTGCTCTGACATACATAACTCTAACATACATGTGCTCTAACACACATGACTCTAACATACATGACTCTAACATACATGTGCTCTGACATACATGACTCTAACATACGTGTGCTCTGACATACGTGTGCTCTGACATACATGTGCTCTGACATACATGTGCTCTGACATACATGTGCTCTAACATACATGTGCTCTAACATACGTGTGCTCTAACATACGTGTGCTCTTAGGGCTCTGGAGTCGTTGGACTTGTCTAATAACCAGCTCCATCTGGTTCCCTCGTTCCTGCCTCAGCCTCTGGTTCATCTGGTGTTAGTGGGGAACCACATCGAGAGGATTCCAGGTACAAAGCTCTCGCTTCTGTTTCAGACTCACTGAGCATCCAGAGTAAAGCTCTAAGCTCTAAGTTTGAATAACTCTCACATACTGTGTGGTTTATTTCCTCACGTTGTGTCATGATGTGACCTTCACACACTGATATGACCTTCACACACTGATGTGACCTTCACACACTGATGTGACCTTCACACACTGATGTGACCTTCACACACTGATGTGACCTTCACACACTGATATGACCTTCAAACACTGATGTGACCTTCACACACTGATGTGACCTTCACACACTGATGTGACCTTCACACACTGATGTGACCTTCACACACTGATGTGACCTTCACACACTGATATGACCTTCAAACACTGATGTGACCTTCACACACTGATGTGACCTTCACACACTGATGTGACCTTCAAACACTGATGTGACCTTCACACACTGATGTGACCTTCACACACTGATGTGACCTTCACACACTGATGTGACCTTCACACACTGATGTGACCTTCACACACTGATATGACCTTCAAACACTGATGTGAC
Source organism: Eucyclogobius newberryi (assembly GCF_026437365.1). Taxonomy (NCBI): domain Eukaryota; kingdom Metazoa; phylum Chordata; class Actinopteri; order Gobiiformes; family Gobiidae; genus Eucyclogobius; species Eucyclogobius newberryi. Next base: position 56,176 of record NW_027315860.1, read on the forward strand.
CTTCACACACTGATGTGACCTTCACACACTGATGTGACCTTCACACACTGATGTGACCTTCACACACTGATGTGACCTTCACACACTCTGGAGCTCTCCTAAGTTCAACTTAAGCTGCTCGTATTTCAGGATCCGCTCGTGTTTCAGGATCCGCTCGTGTTTCAGGATACGTGTTTCGGGATCTCTTGTGTTTCAGAATCCGCTCATGTTTCAGGATCCGCTCATGTTTCAGGATTTGCTTGGGTTTCAGGATCTGCTCGTGTTTCAGGATCCGTGTTTCAGGATCCGCTTGAGTTTCAGGATCCGCTCGTGTTTCAGGATCTGCTCGTGTTTCAGGATACGTGTTTCAGGATACGTGTTTCAGGATACGTGTTTCAGGATACGTGTTTCAGGATACGTGTTTCAGGATCTCTTGTGTTTCAGGATCCGCTCGTGTTTCAGGATCCTCTCGTGTTTCAGGATCCGCTCGTGTTTTAGGATCTGCTTGTGTTTCAGGATCAGCTCGTGTTTCAGGATCAGCTCGTGTTTCAGGATACGTGTTTCAGGATCCTCTTGTGTTTCAGGATCCGCTCGTGTTTCAGGATCCTCTCGTGTGTCAGGATCCGCTCATGTTTCAGGATCCGCTCGTGTTTCAGGATCAGCTCGTGTTTCAGGATCCGCTCGTGTTTCAGGATCCGTGTTTAAGGATCTGCTTGTGTTTCAGGATCCGCTCGTGTTTCAGGATCTGCTCGTGTTTCAAGATCCGTGTTTCAGGATCCGTGTTTCAGGATCCGCTTGAGTTTCAGGATCCACTCGTGTTTCAGGATACGTGTTTCAGGATCTCTTGTGTTTCAGGATCCGCTCGTGTTTCAGGATCCTCTCGTGTTTCAGGATCCGCTCGTGTTTTAGGATCCGCTCATGTTTCAGGATCAGCTCGTGTTTCAGGATCAGCTCGTGTTTCAGGATACGTGTTTCAGGATCCTCTTGTGTTTCAGGATCCGCTCGTGTTTCAGGATCCTCTCGTGTGTCAGGATCCGCTCATGTTTCAGGATCCGCTCGTGTTTCAGGATCAGCTCGTGTTTCAGGATCCGCTCGTGTTTCAGGATCCGTGTTTAAGGATCTGCTTGTGTTTCAGGATCCGCTCGTGTTTCAGGATCTGCTCGTGTTTCAAGATCCGTGTTTCAGGATCCGTGTTTCAGGATCCGCTTGAGTTTCAGGATCCACTCGTGTTTCAGGATACGTGTTTCAGGATCTGCTTGTGTTTCAGGATCCGCTCGTGTTTCAGGATCCTCTTGTGTTTCAGGATCCGCTCGTGTTTCAGGATCCGCTTGTGTTTCAGGATCCACTCGTGTTTCAGGATACGTGTTTCAGGATCCGCTTGAGTTTCAGGATCCACTCGTGTTTCAGGATCCGTGTTTCAGGATCCGCTTGAGTTTCAGGATCCACTCGTGTTTCAGGATACGTGTTTCAGGATCTGCTTGTGTTTCAGGATCCGCTCGTGTTTCAGGATCCTCTTGTGTTTCAGGATCCGCTCGTGTTTCAGGATCCGCTTGTGTTTCAGGATCCGCTCGTGTTTCAGGATCCTCTCGTGTTTCAGGATCTTGTGTGTTTCAGGATCTCATGTGTTTCAGGATCTCGTATGTTTCAGGATCCCGTGTGTTTCAGGATCAGCTCGTGTTTCAGGATCCGCTTGTGTTTCAGGATCCGCTCGTGTTTCAGGATCCGCTTGTGTTTCAGGATCCGCTCGTGTTTCAGGATCCTCTCGTGTTTCAGGATCTTGTGTGTTTCAGGATCTCATGTGTTTCAGGATCTCGTATGTTTCAGGATCCCGTGTGTTTCAGGATCAGCTCGTGTTTCAGGATCCGCTTGTGTTTCAGGATCCGCTCGTGTTTCAGGATCCGCTTGTGTTTCAGGATCCGCTCGTGTTTCAGGATCCTCTCGTGTTTCAGGATCCGCTCGTGTTTCAGGATCCGTGTTTTAGGATCTGCTTGTGTTTCAGGATCCGCTCGTGTTTCAGGATCTGCCTGTGTTTCAGGATCTGCTCGTGTTTCAGGATCCGCTCGTGTTTCGGGATCTGCTCGTGTTTCAAGATCCGTGTTTCAGGATCCGTGTTTCAGGATCCGCTTGAGTTTCAGGATCCGCTCGTGTTTCAGGATCTGCTCGTGTTTCAGGATACGTGTTTCAGGATCTCTTGTGTATCAGGATCCGCTCATGTTTCAGGATCTGCTTGTGTTTCAGGATCCACTCGTGTTTCAGGATACGTGTTTCAGGATCTGCTTTTGTTTCAGGATCCGCTCGTGTTTCAGGATCCGCTTGTGTTTCAGGATCCGCTCGTGTTTCAGGATCCGCTTGTGTTTCAGGATCCGCTTGTGTTTCAGGATCCGCTTGTGTTTCGGGATCCTCTCGTGTTTCGGGATCTCGTGTGTTTCAGGATCTCGTGTGTTTCAGGATCTCGTGTGTTTCGGGATCTCGTGTGTTTCGGGATCTCGTGTGTTTCAGGATCTTGTGTGTTTCAGGATCTCGTGTGTTTCAGGATCTCGTGTGTTTCAGGATCTCGTGTGTTTCGGGATCTCGTGTGTTTCGGGATCTAGTGTGTTTCGGGATCTCGTGTGTTTCGGGATCTCGTGTGTTTAAGGATCTCGTGTGTTTCAAGATCTTGTGTGTTTCAGGATCTCGTGTGTTTCAGGATCTCGTGTGTTTCAGGATCTCGTGTGTTTCGGGATCTCGTGTGTTTCGGGATCTCGTGTGTTTCGGGATCTCGTGTGTTTAAGGATCTCGTGTGTTTCAGGATCTCGTGTGTTTCAGGATCTCGTGTGTTTCAGGATCTCGTGTGTTTCAGGATCTCGTGTGTTTCAGGATCTTGTGTGTTTCAGGGTACGTCTTCGCGCACATGTCTCCGGGGCTGGAGTATCTGTATCTTTCCTACAACAAACTGGACGGAGACGGCTTTGAACCAGAGTCTTTCTTTGGGACGCATGAGTCGATGGTGGAGCTGTGTCTGGACCATAACCAGCTCCTGACCGTCCCATCAGGCATCGCTGAGATGACCAGTCTGCACTTTCTGAGGCTTGACCACAACAAGATCAGGTATAAAAGATATCATAAGAATAAATATAAAAGGCTTCACCTACAGTTTCCATTAGAGCCTTTAATAGAGTCTAGAGAGACTGTGGCGGCGGCGGCCATCTTGTGACTGTAGAAGCTGCAACATTCTAAGTCCAGACTGTGTTTAAAGTCACATGTTCATGTGTCTAAAGAGTCTGAATTATGAATATTAAAACACTGCTTTATTTACCGGTCACTCTACGTTCTGACCTCACCTCTGGTCATGAGCTTTGGGTAGTGACCGAAAGAACAAGATCGCGGATACAAGCGGTCGAAATGAGTTTCCTCCGCCGTGTGGCTGGGCGCTTCCTTAGAGATAAGGTGAGGAGCTCGGCCACACGGGGGGAGCTCGGAGTAGAGCCGCTGCTCCTCCAGCTGAGGTGGCTCGGGCATCTGTTCCGGATGCCTCCTGGGCGCCTCCCTCGGGAGGTGTTTCAGGCATGTCCCTTCGGGAAGAGGCCCCGGGGAAGACCCAGGACACGCTGGAGGGACTATGTCTCTCGGCTGGCCTGGGAACGCCTCGGGATCCCCCCGGAGGAGTTAGAGGAAGTGTCTGGGGAGGAGGAAGTCTGGGAGTCCCTGCTCAGACTACTGCCCCCGCGACCCGGCCCCGGATAAAGAGGAAGAAGATGGATGGAAAACACTGCTTTGTGTTTGTGTCACTGACACAACCAACGACCATTGTTTACTTCACAAACAACACTATAAAACTACTGTTTACTTCACAAACAACACTATAAAACGACTGTTTACCTCACAAACAATACTATAAAACTACGGTTTACTTCAAAAACAATACTATAAAACTACTGTTTACTTCACAAACAATACTATAAACTACTGTTTACTTCACAAACAATACTATACAACTACTGTTTACTTCATAAACAACACTATAAAACTACTGTTTCCCTCACAAACAATACTATAAAACTACTGTTTACCTCACAAACAATACTATAAAACTACTGTTTACCTCTCAAACAATACTATAAACTACTGTTTACTTAACAAACAACACTATAAAACTACTGTTTACCTCACAAACAATTCTGTAATCTACTGTTTACCTCACAAACAATACTATAAAACACTGTTTACCTCACAAACATATAAACATCTATAAAACTACGGTTTACTTCACAAACAACACTATAAAACTACTGTTTACCTCAAAAACAATACTATAAAACTACTGTTTACTTCACAAACAATACTATAAAACTACTGTTTACCTCAAAAACAATACTATAAAACTACTGTTTACTTCACAAACAACACTATAAACTACTGTTTCCCTCACAAACAATACTATAAACTACTGTTTACCTCACAAACAATACTATAAACTACTGTTTACCTCACAAACAATACTATAAAACTACTGTTTACCTCACAAACAATACTATAAAACTACTGTTTACCTCACAAACAATACTATAAACTACTGTTTACCTCACAAACAATACTATAAACTACTGTTTACCTCACAAACAATACTATAAAACTACTGTTTACCTCACAAACAACACTATAAACTACTGTTTACCTCACAAACAATACTATAAACTACTGTTTACCTCAAAAACAATACTATAAAACTACTGTTTACTTCACAAACAATACTATAAAACTACTGTTTACCTCACAAACAACACTATAAAACTACTGTTTACCTCACAAACAATACTATAAAACTACTGTTTACTTCACAAACAACACTATAAACTACTGTTTACCTCAAAAACAATACTATAAAACTACTGTTTACCTCACAAACAACACTATAAAACTACTGTTTACCTCACAAACAATACTATAAAACTACTGTTTACTTCACAAACAATACTATAAACTACTGTTTACCTCACAAACAATACTATAAAACTACTGTTTTCCTCACAAACAATACTATAAACTACTGTTTACCTCAAAAACAATACTATAAACCGACTGTTTACCTCACAAACAATACTATAAACTACGGTTTACCTCACAAACAATACTATAAACTACTGTTTACCTCACAAACAAAACTATAAACTACTGTTTACCTCACAAACAATACTATAAACTACGGTTTACCTCACAAACAACACTATAAAACTACTGTTTACTTCACAAAAAACACTATAAAACTACTGTTTACTTCACAAAAAATACTATAAACTACTGTTTACCTCACAAACAATACTATAAAACTACTGTTTATTTCATAAACAACACTATAAAACTACTGTTTACCTCACAAACAATACTATAAAACTACTGTTTATTTCATAAACAACACTATAAAACTACTGTTTACCTCACAAACAATACTATAAAACACTGTTTACCTCACAAACAATACTATAAACTACTGTTTACCTCACAAACAATACTATAAAACTACTGTTTACCTCACAAACAATACTATACAACTACTGTTTACTTCATAAACAACACTATAAAACGACTGTTTACCTCACAAACAATACTATAAACTACTGTTTACCTCACAAACAATACTATAAACTACTGTTTACCTCACAAACAATACTATAAACTACTGTTTACCTCACAAACAATACTATAAAACTACTGTTTACCTCACAAACAATACTATAAAACTACTGTTTACTTCACAAACAATACTATAAAACTACTGTTTACTTCACAAACAACACTATAAAACTACTGTTTACTTCATAAACAACACCATAAAACGACTGTTTACCTCACAAACAATACTATAAACTACTGTTTACCTCACAAACAACACTATAAAACTACTGTTTACCTCACAAACAACACTATAAAACTACTGTTTACCTCACAAACAACACTATAAAACGACTGTTTACCTCACAAACAATACTATAAACTACTGTTTACCTCACAAACAATACTATAAAACGACTGTTTACCTCAAAAACAATACTATACAACTACTGTTTACTTCATAAACAACACTATAAAACGACTGTTTACCTCACAAACAATACTATAAACTACTGTTTACCTCACAAACAATACTATAAACTACTGTTTACCTCACAAACAACACTATAAAACTACTGTTTACCTCACAAACAATACTATAAAACTACGGTTTACCTCACAAACAATACTATAAACTACTGTTTACCTCACAAACAACACTATAAAACTACTGTTTACCTCACAAACAATACTATAAACTACTGTTTACCTCACAAACAATACTATAAAACTACGGTTTACCTCAAAAACAATACTATAAACTACTGTTTACCTCACAAACAATACTATAAACTACTGTTTACCTCACAAACAACACTATAAAACTACTGTTTACCTCACAAACAATACTATAAACTACTGTTTACCTCACAAACAATTCTATAAACTACTGTTTACCTCACAAACAATACTATAAACTACTGTTTACCTCACAAACAATACTATAAACTACTGTTTACCTCACAAACAATACTATAAAACTACTGTTTACTTCACAAACAATACTATAATCTACTGTTTACCTCACAAACAATACTATAAACTACTGTTTACCTCACAAACAATTTTATAAAACTACTGTTTACTTCACAAACAATACTATAAACTACTGTTTACTTCACAAACAATACTATAATCTACTGTTTACCTCACAAACAATACTATAAACTACTGTTTACCTCACAAACAATACTATAAACTACTGTTTACCTCACAAACAACACTATAAAACTACTGTTTACCTCACAAACAATACTATAAACTACTGTTTACCTCACAAACAATTCTATAAACTACTGTTTACCTCACAAACAATACTATAAACTACTGTTTACCTCACAAACAATACTATAAACTACTGTTTACCTCACAAACAATTTTATAAAACTACTGTTTACTTCACAAACAATACTATAAACTACTGTTTACCTCACAAACAATACTATAAACTACTGTTTACCTCACAAACAATACTATAAAACTACTGTTTACCTCACAAACAATTCTATAAACTACTGTTTACCTCACAAACAACACTATAAAACTACTGTTTACCTCACAAACAATTCTATAAACTACTGTTTACCTCACAAACAATACTGTAAACTACTGTTTACCTCACAAACAACACTATAAAACTACTGTTTACCTCACAAACAATTCTATAAACTACTGTTTACCTCACAAACAATACTGTAAACTACTGTTTACCTCACAAACAATTCTATAAACTACTGTTTACCTCACAAACAATACTGTAAACTACTGTTTACCTCACAAACAATACTATAAAACGACTCTTTGGTGAAACATGAGCTTAGATAAAGTGTTTATTACAAAATGATGATTCAAAAGTGCCGCTCTATTAGTCACCGGTCACTACAGGTTACCATGGCGACTAGAGCTCTCGACTTGAATAGAGCTGGAGGAAAACCTGTGGGGACACAGGTTTTCAGTCACACCACACGGGGCATCTGAGGCAGTACAGACAGAGCTCCTATAGGGGGCGCCACACTTAAACAGACAGTTGTATTACACACAAATGAAGGAGTAAAGCTGAAGCTTCCAGAGAGAATATTTATGAATGAAAGAGTTTATTTTGATGATGTCACTGTTCTTTATGTTTGAGTCCGTTTAGTCTAAACTTAACGTGAGTGTTTTTATAGTTGACTCGTGGTGATGTTGGATTCATGGTGGCGGCTCTGAAGCTGGCCACAGGCTAACCACTCTGCCAGCGCGTGCACAATAGCAGCCTGTTCCTGACCCAGAATGCACCTCTGCTCTGTCTCGCCTCCTGCGGCTGATGTCTTCAGCAGCTGTCGCACCAAACACGCTATTTCCTTCATATCACTGTCTTTCCACTGACTCCAGAGACAAGCACACGCACTCACCGCCAGAGGGTCCAGAGCAGCCTCTGAAGCACACGCACTCACCGCCAGAGGGTCCAGAGCAGCCTCTGAAGCACACGCACTCACCGCCAGAGGGTCCAGTGCAGCCTCTGAAGCACACGCACTCACCGCCAGAGGGTCCAGAGCAGCCTCTGAAGCACACGCACTCACCGCCAGAGGGTCCAGAGCAGCCTCTGAAGCACACGCACTCACCGCCAGAGGGTCCAGTGCAGCCTCTGAAGCACACGCACTCACCGCCAGAGGGTCCAGAGCAGCCTCTGAAGCACACGCACTCACCGCCAGAGGGTCCAGAGCAGCCTCTGAAGCACACGCACTCACCGCCAGAGGGTCCAGTGCAGCCTCTGAAGCACACGCACTCACCGCCAGAGGGTCCAGAGCAGCCTCTGAAGCACACGCACTCACCGCCAGAGGGTCCAGTGCAGCCTCTGAAGCACACGCACTCGCCACATAGAGCTGCACTCAAGCACACGCACTCACACCCAGAGGGTCTTCTTTGTGTTCAGGACGGTCCCAGAGGAAAGCCTGTGTTTAGTGTTGTTCTGCTCTGTGTTCAGGACGGTCCCAGAGGAAAGCCTGTGTTTAGTGTTGTTCTGCTCTGTGTTCAGGACGGTCCCAGAGGAAAGCCTGTGTTTAGTGTTGTTCTGCTCTGTGTTCAGGACGGTCCCAGAGGAAAGCCTGTGTTTAGTGTTGTTCTGCTCTGTGTTCAGGACGGTCCCAGAGGAAAGCCTGTGTTTAGTGTTGTTCTGCTCTGTGTTCAGGACGGTCCCAGAGGAAAGCCTGTGTTTAGTGTTGTTCTGCTCTGTGTTCAGGACGGTCCCAGAGGAAAGCCTGTGTTTAGTGTTGTTCTGC
>NW_027315860.1:70000-137403 GCF_026437365.1 Eucyclogobius newberryi
CTCACACACGCTAGCTTTAGCCACGCCCCTCACACACGCTAGCATTAGCCACGCACCTCACACACGCTAGCATTAGCCACGCCTCTCACACACGCTAGCTTTAGCCACGCCCCTCAAACACGCTAGCATTAGCAACGCCCCTCACACACGCTAGCATAAGCCACGCCCCTCACAAACGCTAGCTTTAGCCACGTCCCTCACACACGCTAGCATTAGCCACGCCCCTCACACACACTAGCATTAGCCACCACCTCACACACGCTCGCTTTAGCCACACCCCTCACACACGCTCGCTTTAGCCACGCCCCTCACACACGCTCGCTTTAGCCACGCCCCTCACAAACACGCTCGCTTTAGCCACGCCCTCACACAAGCTTTAGCCACGCCCCTCACACACGCTCGCTTTAGCCACGCCCCTCACACACACTAGCTTTTCCATGGTGACGCTCTAACCAGGTGAGCTCTGATGGTGTTTCCATGGTGACGCTCTGGTGTTCTGGCTCAGTCTCAGTGATGTAAGTGACTCAGTGGAAAGAGCGAGAACACGATCCTCAAACTGAGCAGGAAAAAATGATGAAACTGGTTCAAGGAAACATTCTGTGAACTGTAAAAACATTCAGACGTCGCAGAGAGTTCCACACTACAGCTCCACACTACAGCACCACACTACAGCACCACACTACAGCACCACACTACAGCTCCACACTACAGCTCCACACTACAGCTCCACACTACAGCACCACACTACAGCTCCACACTACAGCACCACACTACAGCACCACACTACAGCTCCACACTACAGCTCCACACTACAGCTCCACACACTACAGCACCACACTACAGCTCCACACTACAGCTCCACACTACAGCTCCACACTACAGCACCACACTACAGCACCACACTACAGCTCCACACTACAGCACCACACTACAGCTCCACACTACAGCACCACACTACAGCACCACACTACAGCACCACACTACAGCACCACACTACAGCACCACACTACAGATCCACACTACAGCACCACACTACAGCACCACACTACAGCACCACACTACAGCACCACACTACAGCTCCACACTACAGCACCACACTACAGCACCACACTACAGCACCACACTACAGCTCCACACTACAGCTCCACACTACAGCACCACACTACAGCACCACACTACAGCTCCACACTACAGCACCACACTACAGCACCACACTACAGCACCACACTACAGCACCACACTACAGCTCCACACTACAGCACCACTACAGCTCCACACTACAGCACCACACTACAGCTCCACACTACAGCTCCACACTACAGCACCACACTACAGCTCCACACTACAGCTCCACACTACAGCACCACACTACAGCACCACACTACAGCACCACACTACAGCACCACACTACAGCTCCACACTACAGCACCACACTACAGCACCACACTACAGCTCCACACTACTGCACCACACTACAGCACCACACTACAGCACCACACTACAGCTCCACACTACAGCTCCACACTACAGCACCACACTACAGCTCCACACACTACAGCTCCACACTACAGCTCCACACTACGGCTCCACACTACGGCTCCACACTACAGCACCACACTACAGCACCACACTACAGCTCCACACTACAGCACCACACTACAGCTCCACACACTTCAGCTCCACACTACAGCTCCACACTACAGCTCCACACTACAGCACCACACTACAGCTCCACACTACAGCTCCACACTACAGCACCACACTACAGCACCACACTACAGCACCACACTACAGCACCACACTACAGCACCACACTACAGCACCACACTACAGCACCACACTACAGCACCACACTACAGCACCACACTACAGCTCCACACTACAGCACCACACTACAGCACCACACTACAGCTCCACACTACAGCACCACACTACAGCACCACACTACAGCTCCACACACTTCAGCTCCACACACTACAGCACCACACTACAGCTCCACACTACAGCACCACACTACAGCACCACACTACAGCTCCACACTACAGCACCACACTACAGCACCACACTACAGCACCACACTACAGCTCCACACTACAGCACCACACTACAGCACCACACTACAGCACCACACTACAGCTCCACACTACAGCACCACACTACAGCTCCACACTACAGCTCCACACTACAGCACCACACTACAGCACCACACTACAGCACCACACTACAGCACCACACTACAGCTCCACACTACAGCACCACACTACAGCTCCACACTACAGCACCACACTACAGCACCACACTACAGCACCACACTACAGCACCACACTACAGCACCACACTACAGCTCCACACTACAGCACCACACTACAGCACCACACTACAGCACCACACTACAGCTCCACACTACAGCACCACACTACAGCACCACACTACAGCACCACACTACAGCTCCACACTACAGCACCACACTACAGCACCACACTACAGCTCCACACTACAGCACCACACTACAGCACCACACTACAGCTCCACACTACAGCACCATACTACAGCACCACACTACAGCTCCACACTACAGCTCCACACACTACAGCTCCACACTACAGCTCCACACTACGGCTCCACACTACAGCTCCACACTACAGCACCACACTACAGCTCCACACACTTCAGCTCCACACACTACAGCTCCACACTACAGCACCACACTACAGCTCCACACTACAGCACCAAACTACAGCACCACACTACAGCTCCACACACTACAGCACCACACTACAGCTCCACACACTACAGCACCAAACTACAGCTCCACACACTACAGCACCACACTACAGCTCCAAACTACAGCTCCACACACTACAGCACCACACTACAGCACCACACTACAGCACCAGACTACAGCTCCACACTACAGCACCACACTACAGCTCCACACTACAGCACCACACTACAGCTCCAAACTACAGCACCACACACTACAGCACCACAATACAGCTCCACACTACAGCACCACACTACAGCTCCAAACTACAGCTCCAAACTACAGCACCACACACTACAGCACCACACTACAGCTCCACACTACAGCACCACACTACAGCTCCACACTACAGCACCACACTACAGCTCCACACTACAGCACCACACACTACAGCACCACACTACAGCTCCACACTACAGCTCCACACTACAGCTCCACACTATACAGCTCCACACTACAGCACCACACACTACAGCTCCACGCTACAGTTCCACACACTACAGCTCCACACTACAGCTCCACACTACAGCTCCACGCTACAGCTCCACGCTACAGCACCACACACTACAGCTCCACACTACAGCTCCACGCTACAGCACCGCACACTACAGCTCCACACTACAGCACCACACACTACAGCTCCACACACTACAGCTCCACGCTACAGCACCGCACACTACAGCTCCAGACTACAGCACCACACACTACAGCTTCACACTACAGCACCACACACTACAGCTCCACACTACAGCTCCAAGCTACAGCACCACACACTACAGCTCCACGCTACAGCACCACACACTACAGCTCCACACTACAGCACCACACACTACAGCTCCACACACTACAGCTCCACACTACAGCTCCACACACTACAGCACCACACTACAGCTCCACACTACAGCACCACACTACAGCACCACACTACAGCACCACACTACAGCACCACACACTACAGCACCACAATACAGCACCACACTACAGCTCCACACTACAGCACCACACTACAGCTCCACACTACAGCTCCACACTACAGCACCACACTACAGCTCCACGCTACAGCACCACACACTAGAGCTCCACGCTACAGCACCACACACTACAGCTCCACACTACAGCACCACACACTACAGCTCCACACACTACAGCACCACACACTACAGCTCCACGCTACAGCTCCACACACTAGAGCTCCAAGCTACAGTACCACACACTACAGCTCCAAACTACAGCTCCACGCTACAGCAACACACACTACAGCTCCACACTACAGCACCACACACTACAGCTCCACGCTACAGCACCGCACACTACAGCACCACACACTACAGCTCCACACACTACAGCTCCACACACTACAGCTCCACGCTACAGCACCACACACTACAGCTCCACACTACAGCACCACACACTACAGCTCCACACACTACAGCTCCACACTACAGCTCCACGCTACAGCACCAAACACTACAGCTCCACAAACTACAGCTCCACGCTACAGCTCCACACACTACAGCTCCACGCTACAGCTCCACGCTACAGCTCCAAGCTACAGCACCAGACACTACAGCTCCAAACACTACAGCTCCACACACTACAGCTCAACACTACAGCTCCACGCACTACAGCTCCACGCACTACAGCTCCACGCACTACAGCTCCACACACTACAGCTCCACACACTACAGCTCCACACACTACAGCTCCACACTACAGCTCCACACACTACAGCTCAACACTACAGCTCCACACACTACAGCTCCACACACTACAGCTCCACGCTACAGCTCCACGCTACAGCTCCACGCTACAGCTCCACACACTACAGCTCCACACTACAGCTCCACACACTACAGCTCCAAACACTACAGCTCCACACTACAGCTCCAAAAAACTACAGCTCCACACTACAGCTCCAGACACTACAGCTCCACACTACACACTACAGCTCCAAACTACAGTTCCACACTACAGCTCCACACACTACAGCTCCACACTACAGCTCCACACACTACAGCTCCACACTACAGCTCCAAACTACATCTCCACACACTACAGCTCCACACTACAGCTCCACACACTACAGCTCCACACTACAGCTCCACACACTACAGCTCCACACACTACAGCTCCACACTACAACTCCACACTACAGCTCCACACTACAGCTCCACACGCTACAGCTCCACACTACAGCTCCACACACTACAGCTCCACACTACAGCTCCACACTACAACTCCACACTACAGCTCCACACACTACAGCTCCACACACTACTGCTCCAAACTACAGCTCCACGCTAAAGCTCCACACTAAAGCTCCACGCGACAGCTCCACGCTACAGCTCCACACTACAGCTCCACACACTACAAATCCAAACACTACAGCTCCAAACACTACAGCTCAACACACTACAGCTCTACACTACAGCTCCACACACTCCAGCTCCACATACTACAGCTCCACACTACAGCTCCACACTACAGCTCCACACATTACAGCTCCACACACTACAGCTCCACGCTACAGCACCGCACACTACAGCTCCAGACTACAGCACCACACACTACAGCTCCACACACTACAGCTCCACACTACAGCTCCACGCTACAGCACCACACACTACAGCTCCACACACTACAGCTCCACGCTACAGCTCCACGCTACAGCACCACACACTACAGCTCCACGCTACAGCACCACACACTACAGCTCCACACTACAGCACCACGCACTACAACTCCACGCACTACAGCTCGACACTACAGCTCCACACACTACAGCTCCACACACTACAGCTCCACACTACAGCTCCACACACTACAGCTCCACACACTACAGCTCCACACACTACAGCTCCACACTACAGCTCCACACACTACAGCTCCACACACTACAGCTCCACACACTACAGCTCCAAGCTACAGCTCCACGCTACAGCTCCACACACTACAGCTCCACACTACAGCTCCACACACTACAGCTCCACACTACAGCTCCACACACTACAGCTCCACACTACAGCTCCACACACTACAGCTCCACACTACAGCTCCACACACTACAGCTCCACACTACAGCTCCACACACTACAGCTCCACACACTACAGCTCCACACTACAGCTCCACACACTACAGCTCCATACTACAGCTCCATACTACAGCTCCATACTACAGCTCCACACTACAGCTCCACACACTACAGCTCCACACTACAGCCCCACACACTACAGCTCCACACTACAGCTCCACACTACAGCTCCACACAATACAGCTCCACACTACAACTCCAAACTACAGCTCCACACTACAGCTCCACACTACAGCTCCACACACTACAGCTCCAAACTACAGCTCCACGCTACAGCTCCACACTACAGCTCCACACACTACAGCTCAACACACTACAGCTCCACAAACTACAGCTCAACACACTACAGCTCCACACACTACAGCTCCACGCTACAGCTCCAAGCTACAGCTCCACACTACAGCTCCACACACTACAGCTCCACACTACAGCTCCACACTACAGCTCCACACACTACAGCTCCACACTACAGCTCCACACACTACAGCTCCACACTACAGCTCCACACTACAGCTCCACACACTACAGCTCCATACTACAGCTCCATACTACAGCTCCACACTACAGCTCCACACACTACAGCTCCACACTACAGCCCCACACACTACAGCTCCACACTACAGCTCCACACTACAGCTCCACACAATACAGCTCCACACTACAACTCCAAACTACAGCTCCACACTACAGCTCCACACTACAGCTCCACACACTACAGCTCCAAACTACAGCTCCACGCTACAACTCCAAACTACAGCTCCACACTACAAATCCAAACACTACAGCTCCAAACACTACAGCTCAACACACTACAGCTCCACAAACTACAGCTCCACACAACAGCTCCACACACTACAGCTCCACATACTACAGCTCCACACTACAGCTCCATACTACAGCTCCACAAACTACAGCTCCACACTACAGCTCCACACACTACAGCTCCACACACTACAGCTCCACACTACAGCTCCACACTACAGCTCCACACTACAGCTCCACACACTACAGCTCCACACTACAGCTCCACACTACAGCTCCACACACTACGGCTCCACACACTACGGCTCCACACACTACAGCTCCAAGCTACAGCACAAGCTACAGCTCCACACTACAGCTCCACACTACAGCTCCACACTACAGCTCCACACACTACAGCTCCATACTACAGCTCCATACTACAGCTCCACACTACAGCTCCACACTACAGCTCCACACACTACAGCCCCACACACTACAGCTCCACACTACAGCTCCACACTACAGCTCCACACACTACAGCTCCACACTACAGCCCCACACACTACAACTCCAAACTACAGCTCCACACTACAGCTCCACACTACAGCTCCACACTACAGCTCCACACACTACAGCTCCAAACTACAGCTCCACGCTACAGCTCCACACTACAGCTCCACACACTACAATTCCAAACACTACAGCTCCAAACACTACAGCTCCACACAACAGCTCCACACACTACAGCTCCACATACTACAGCTCCACACTACAGCTCCATACTACAGCTCCACAAACTACAGCTCCACACTACAGCTCCACACACTACAGCTCCACACACTACAGCTCCACGCTACAGCTCCACACACTACAGCTCCACACTACAGCTCCACACTACAGCTCCACATACTGCAGCTCCACACACCACAGCTCCACACTACAGCTCCACACGCTACAGCTCCACACACTAAAGCTCAACACTACAGCTCCACACTACAGCTCCACACACTACAGCTCCATGCTACAGCTCCACGCTACAGCTCCAAGCTACAGCTCCACACACTACAGATCCACACTACAGCTCCAAACACTACAGCTCCACACTACAGCTCCACACACTACAGCTCCACACTACAGCTCCACGCTACAGCTCCAGACTACAGCTCCAAACACTACAGCTCCACACTACAGCTCCACACTACAGCTCCACACTACAGCTCCACACTACAGCTCCACACTACAGCTCCACACGCTACAGCTCCACACTACAGCTCCACACACTACAGCTCCACACTACAGCTCCACACACTACAGCTCCACACTACAACTCCAAACTACAGCTCCACACACTACAGCTCCACACTACAGCTCCACACACTACAGCTCCACACACTACAGCTCCAAACTACAGCTCCACGCTACAGCTCCACTCTACAGCTCCACGCTACAGCTCCACACTACAGCTCCACACACTACAAATCCAAACACTACAGCTCCAAACACTACAGCTCCACACACTACAGCTCCACACACTACAGCTCTACACTACAGCCCCACACACTACATCTCCACATACTACAGCTCCACACTACAGCTCCACACACTACAGCTCCACACTACAGCTCCACACTACAGCTCCACACTACAATTCCACACACTACAGCTCCACACATTACAGCTCCACGCTACAGCTCCACACTACAATTCCACACACTACAGCTCAACACACTACAGCTCCACACACTACAGCTCCACACTACAGCTCCACACTATACAGCTCCACACGCCAGCTCCACACTACAACTCCACACTACAGCTCCACACACTACAGCTCCACACACTACAGCTCCACACACTACAGCTCCACACACTACAGCTCTACACTACAGCTCCACACACTACAGCTCCACAGTACAGCTCCACACACTACAGCTCCACACTACAGCTCCACACTACAGCTCCACACTACAGCTCCACACACTACAGCTCCACACACTACAGCTCCACACACTACAGCTCCACGCTACAGCACCGCACACTACAGCTCCAGACTACAGCACCACACACTACAGCTTCACACTACAGCACCACACACTGCAGCTCCACACACTACAGCTCCACACACTACAGCTCCACACACTACAGCTCCACGCTACAGCACCGCACACTACAGCTCCACGCTACAGCACCACACACTACAGCTCCACGCTACAGCACCACACACTACAGCTCCACACGACAGCACCACACTTTACAGCTCCACGCACTACAACTCCACGCACTACAGCTCCACACTACAGCTCCACACACTACAGCTCCACACTACAGCTCCACACACTACAGCTCAACACTACAGCTCCACACACTACAGCTCCACACACTACAGCTCCACACTACAGCTCCACGCTACAGCTCCAAGCTACAGCTCCACACTACAGCTCCACACTACAGCTCCACACACTACAGCTCCACACTACAGCTCCACACTACAGCTCCACACACTACAGCTCCACACTACGGCTCCACACACTACGGCTCCACACACTACAGCTCCAAGCTACAGCACAAGCTACAGCTCCACACTACAGCTCCACACTACAGCTCCACACACTACAGCTCCATACTACAGCTCCATACTACAGCTCCACACTACAGCTCCACACACTACAGCTCCACACTACAGCTCCACACACTACAGCTCCACACTACAACTCCACACTACAGCTCCACACTACAGCTCCACACTACAGCTCCACACACTACAGCTCCACACTACAGCCCCACACACTACAACTCCAAACTACAGCTCCACACTACAGCTCCACACTACAGCTCCACACTACAGCTCCACACACTACAGCTCCAAACTACAGCTCCACGCTACAGCTCCACACTACAGCTCCACACACTACAATTCCAAACACTACAGCTCCAAACACTACAGCTCAACACACTACAGCTCCACACAACAGCTCCACACACTACAGCTCCACATACTACAGCTCCACACTACAGCTCCATACTACAGCTCCACAAACTACAGCTCCACACTACAGCTCCACACACTACAGCTCCACACACTACAGCTCCACGCTACAGCTCCACACACTACAGCTCCACACTACAGCTCCACACTACAGCTCCACATACTGCAGCTCCACACACCACAGCTCCACACTACAGCTCCACACTACAGCTCCACACGCTACAGCTCCACACACTAAAGCTCAACACTACAGCTCCACACTACAGCTCCACACACTACAGCTCCATGCTACAGCTCCACGCTACAGCTCCAAGCTACAGCTCCACACACTACAGATCCACACTACAGCTCCAAACACTACAGCTCCACACTACAGCTCCACACACTACAGCTCCACACTACAGCTCCACGCTACAGCTCCACACGCTACAGCTCCACACTACAGCTCCACACACTACAGCTCCACACTACAGCTCCACACACTACAGCTCCACACTACAACTCCAAACTACAGCTCCACACACTACAGCTCCACACTACAGCTCCACACACTACAGCTCCACACACTACAGCTCCAAACTACAGCTCCACGCTACAGCTCCACTCTACAGCTCCACGCTACAGCTCCACACTACAGCTCCACACACTACAAATCCAAACACTACAGCTCCAAACACTACAGCTCCACACACTACAGCTCCACACACTACAGCTCTACACTACAGCCCCACACACTACATCTCCACATACTACAGCTCCACACTACAGCTCCACACACTACAGCTCCACACTACAGCTCCACACTACAGCTCCACACTACAATTCCACACACTACAGCTCCACACATTACAGCTCCACGCTACAGCTCCACACTACAATTCCACACACTACAGCTCAACACACTACAGCTCCACACACTACAGCTCCACACTAAAGCTCCACACTACAGCTCCACACGCCAGCTCCACACTACAACTCCACACTACAGCTCCACACACTACAGCTCCACACACTACAGCTCCACACACTACAGCTCCACACACTACAGCTCTACACTACAGCTCCACACACTACAGCTCCACAGTACAGCTCCACACACTACAGCTCCACACTACAGCTCCACACTACAGCTCCACACTACAGCTCCACACACTACAGCTCCACACACTACAGCTCCACGCTACAGCACCGCACACTACAGCTCCAGACTACAGCACCACACACTACAGCTTCACACTACAGCACCACACACTGCAGCTCCACACACTACAGCTCCACACACTACAGCTCCACACACTACAGCTCCACGCTACAGCACCGCACACTACAGCTCCACGCTACAGCACCACACACTACAGCTCCACGCTACAGCACCACACACTACAGCTCCACACGACAGCACCACACTTTACAGCTCCACGCACTACAACTCCACGCACTACAGCTCCACACTACAGCTCCACACACTACAGCTCCACACACTACAGCTCCACACTACAGCTCCACGCTACAGCTCCAAGCTACAGCTCCACACTACAGCTCCACACTACAGCTCCACACACTACAGCTCCACACTACAGCTCCACACACTACAGCTCCACACTACGGCTCCACACACTACGGCTCCACACACTACAGCTCCAAGCTACAGCACAAGCTACAGCTCCACACTACAGCTCCACACTACAGCTCCACACACTACAGCTCCATACTACAGCTCCATACTACAGCTCCACACTACAGCTCCAAACACTACAGCTCCACACTACAGCTCCACACACTACAGCTCCACACTACAACTCCACACTACAGCTCCACACTACAGCTCCACACTACAGCTCCACACTACAGCTCCACACACTACAGCTCCAAACTACAGCTCCACGCTACAGCTCCACACTACAGCTCCACACACTACAAATCCAAACACTACAGCTCCACACACTACAGCTCCACACACTACAGCTCCACATACTACAGCTCCACACTACAGCTCCATACTACAGCACCACACACTACAGCTCCACACACTACAGCTCCACACACTACAGCTCCACACATTACAGCTCCACACTAGCGCTCCACACTAGAGCTCCACACTACAGCTCCACACACTACAGCTCCACACTACAGCTCTACACTACAGCTCCACACACTACAGCTCCACACACTACAGCTCCAAACACTACAGCTCCACACACTACAGCTCCACACTACAGCTCCACACACTACAGCTCCACACTACAACTCCACACTACAGCTCCACACACTACAGCTCCACACACTACAGCTCCATGCTACAGCTCCACGCTACAGCTCCAAGCTACAGCTCCACACTACAGCTCCACACACTACAGCTCCACACTACAGCTCCACACTACAGCACCATACACTACAGCTCCACACTACAGCTCCACACACTACAGCTCCACACTACAACTCCACACAACAGCTCCACACTACAGCTCCAAACACTACAGCTCCACACACTACAGCTCCACACTACAGCTCCACACACTACAGCTCCACACTACAACTCCACACTACAGCTCCACACACTACAGCTCCACACACTACAGCTCCATGCTACAGCTCCACGCTACAGCTCCAAGCTACAGCTCCACACTACAGCTCCACACACTACAGCTCCACACTACAGCTCCACACTACAGCTCCACACTACAGCACCATACACTACAGCTCCACACACTACAGCTCCACACACTACAGCTCCACACTACAACTCCACACAACAGCTCCACACTACAGCTCCACACGCTACAGCTCCACACTACAGCTCCACACACTACAGCTCCACACTACAGCTCCACACTACAGCTCCACACTACAGCTCCACACACTACAGCTCCACACTACAGCTCCACACACTACAGCTCCACACTACAACTCCAAACTACAGCTCCACACACTACAGCTCCACACACTACAGCTCCACACTACAGCTCCACACACTACAGCTCCACACAATACAGCTCCAAACTACAGCTCCACGCTACAGCTCCACGCTACAGCTCCACGCAACAGCTCCACGCTACAGCTCCACACTACAGCTCCACACACTACAAATCCACACACTACAGCTTCAAACACTACAGCTCAACACACTACAGCTCCACACACTATAGCTCCACACGCTACAGCTCCACACACTAAAGCTCAACACTACAGCTCCACACTACAGCTCCACACACTACAGCTCCACACACTACAGCTCTACACTACAGCTCTACACTACAGCTCCACACACTACAGCTCCACACTACAGCTCCACAAACTACAGCTCCACACTATAGCTCCACACTACAGCTCCACACACTACAGCTCCACACACTACAGCTCCACACTACAGCTCCAAAAAACTACAGCTCCACACTACAGCTCCACACTACAGCTCCACACACTACAGCTCCACACTACAGCTCCACACTACAGCACCACACTACAGCTCCAAACTACAGTTCCACACTACAGCTCCACACACTACAGCTCCAAACTACAGCTCCACACACTACAGCTCCACACTACAGCTCCACACTACAGCTCCACACACTACAGCCCCAGACTACAGCTCCACACACTACAGCTCCACACACTACAGCTCCACACTACAACTCCACACTACAGCTCCACACGCTACAGCTCCACACTACAGCTCCACACACTACAGCTCCACACACTACAGCTCCACACTACAACTCCACACTACAGCTCCACACGCTACAGCTCCACACTACAGCTCCACACACTACAGCTCCACACACTACAGCTCCACACTACAACTCCACACAACAGCTCCACACTACAGCTCCACACGCTACAGCTCCACACTACAGCTCCACACACTACAGCTCCACACTACAGCTCCACACTACAGCTCCACACTACAGCTCCACACGCTACAGCTCCACACTACAGCTCCACACACTACAGCTCCACACTACAGCTCCACACTACAGCTCCACACACTACAGCTCCACACTACAGCTCCACACACTACAGCTCCACACTACAACTCCAAACTACAGCTCCACACACTACAGCTCCACACACTACAGCTCCACACTACAGCTCCACACACTACAGCTCCACACACTACAGCTCCAAACTACAGCTCCACGCTACAGCTCCACGCTACAGCTCCACGCAACAGCTCCACGCTACAGCTCCACACTACAGCTCAACACACTACAGCTCCACAAACTACAGCTCCACACACTATAGCTCCACACTACAGCTCCACACGCTACAGCTCCACACACTAAAGCTCAACACTACAGCTCCACACTACAGCTCCACACACTACAGCTCCACACACTACAGCTCCACACTACAGCTCCACACTACAGCTCCACACACTACAGCTCCACACTACAGCTCTACACTACAGCTCTACACTACAGCTCCACACACTACAGCTCCACACTCTACAGCTCCACACTACAGCTCCACACTTCAGCGCCACGCTACAGCTCCACAAACTACAGCTCCACACTATAGCTCCACACTACAGCTCCACACACTACAGCTCCACACTCTACAGCTCCACACTAAAGCTCCACACTAAAGCTCCACACTACAGCTCCACACACTACAGCTCCACACACTACAGCTCCACACTACAGCTCCAAAAAACTACAGCTCCACACTACAGCTCCAAAAAACTACAGCTCCACACTACAGCTCCACACACTACAGCTCCACACACTACAGCTCCAAACTACAGTTCCACACTACAGCTCCACACACTACAGCTCCAAACTACAGCTCCACACACTACAGCTCCACACTACAGCTCCACACTACAGCTCCACACACTACAGCCCCAGACTACAGCTCCACACACTACAGCTCCACACACTACAGCTCCACACTACAACTCCACACGCTACAGCTCCACACTACAGCTCCACACACTACAGCTCCACACTACAGCTCCACACTACAACTCCACACAACAGCTCCACACTACAGCTCCACACGCTACAGCTCCACACTACAACTCCACACTACAGCTCCACACTACAGCTCCACACACTACAGCTCCACACTACAGCTCCACACTACAGCTCCACACAATACTACCCTGCTTCCGAAGAGTGCACACGCTTTCTCACTCGCTCCGCTTGCTATCGCTGCTTTCCTTATTTATTTTGCTTTTTAATCAGTTTTTGTCTTCCAAACATTTTTGCTTTAGACTTTTTCAAGTAAACCAAGGATTTTAAGAACATTTTTCCAGTTTTAACGACATATCTGACGCCAGCGACATGTCCGGGAGAAGAAGTGAGAAAGACTGTGAACGCTGTCGGAAATATCAACAAGAAATTAATGAGCTGAAAACACGGATATTTGTTTTGGAATCTGAAAAAGTTCTTCACGATACCATTCCTGTGTCAACCGACGGTAAGAAGAGCACACCTTTTACAAGAAAAACTGCTACTTTCAACCTAAACCGCAGTGACTCTGTGTCGTTTCCAAAACTGTCTAAAAACCAGAAAGACCAGGCTGTTTCTTGGAACAAACTTGGAGCAAAGCCTAAACGATACAAAGATAACGTGAAGTCACCTAAAATACAGCTCACCAACAGATTTTTACCACTTTCAGAGATGGAATTAAATGAAAAAAGGAAAGATGACGTGGCCAAAATACAGCGAGGAGGATCTGTGCCAGGAGCCAAGGTCACACGGATTGTTTTGATAGGAGAAGGGGCGATAAGTCACGTGACGCATGAAAAGATAAACACACATTCTTTTCCAAGCGCCACTGTTTCTGAGATAACGTCACTCCTTCCAAATATTATGGCTAAGCATGGAGGAGCTAAACAGCTGATTGTGCACATGGGTGCAGTGGACATGCGGCGGGAACAGACTGAAGTTTTGAAAAAAGACTTCTTGAAGTTATTCGACGTGCATGATAAAATGGAAATCAAAACTTTCATAAGTGGACCTCTTCCAAACATCGACAGGAGGATAAACAAGTTTAGCCGGCTTCTTCAGCTGAACACATGGCTGTCCAAAGAGTGTTCCCCGCGAGGACTACACTACATTGAGAACTTCTATCTATTCTGGAAACGAGAGGACCTGTTTAAGAAAAATGGCCCCCACCTATGCAGAGGTGGAGTGAGGGTGCTGACAGAGAACCTGCTCCACGCTCTGAGGCATTGGACTGGGCCTGGACAGGGTCCTGAGCAGATAGTTAGAGAAGAGAGGAATGAGAGAAGAATTCCTGCTCCCTCAGCCAGAGACCGAGCCAATGTTTCAACATCAAAAGCACCACAACCTCAGCCTCCACCAAAGGATTCATCAGCAGCTGCTCCACCACCACCAGCAAAGGATTCAGCTCCAGCTGCTCCACATTCACCTCCACCGCCTCCAGCAAAGGAACAATCTTCAAAGGCCTTGGACCCATCTGTGACAAGCCCAACAACATCCCTGTCATCGCCCCTGCCTTCACACCAGCCCTGGGTTCCCCCTGCAACATCTACTCCCACTAAAGATTCATCATTCTCCTTCTCATCTCCACTCTCACCCATGGGCCTTCCCAGCCATTTTGAAAGTCTGATCAAATCAGGCATTAAGATGGCTCCACTCACGCCCAATATAGCAAGGGCTATGCCAATACTTATCAACTCTTCCCTGCACAAGCCGACTACACCAACAAAAGCCCCACCACCCATCCCCCCTCGCCTCTCACCTGGTCCCAAACTCTCCTTGGCTACAAAAGCCCCACCACCCATCCCCCCTCGTCTCTCACCTGGTATCTCCCATAGCTAGGATGCACTGGGTCTCAGCGTTGCCAGGACTTATTGTCACATTAAAAATCAAACCAACCCGGGGCCCTATGTAAAAAGAGCCCCCCCTAGTGCTATTTCTGTAGTCACATCATCACAGAGATGGAAAAACAAAATGCGAGTCAGGCCCAATCTGAGAAATGTGATTCATATTCCCTGTGAAAAGATAAAGCCCAGTCTCACTGAAACTAGTCTGAAACTTGCTGTGCTAAATGTCAGATCCTTATGTAACAAATCTCTCTTAATTAATAATTTTATTTCTTCTTATAATCTTGATTTTATGTTTTTAACTGAAACATGGCTTGACAAAAACACAGGAAATGTAGTTCTGATAGAATCTGCTCCACCCAACTTTAAGTTTGAATCTGAAACACGAGAAAACAAAAAAGGGGGTGGAGTCTGTGCTGTCTTTAGAGATGAAATAATTACCCGCAGGTTGTCTTTTGGGGTGTTTTCATCATTTGAGTATGTCTCCTTTAAAATGGAGCTAAAACGGTCTCCATCCATTCTCTTCATTGTTTTATACAAGCCTCCCCAGCACTGCCAAAGTTTTATTGATGATTTTACTGAGATGCTTTCAGTCGTATGCACAGACTTTGATGGTTTGGTCATTACAGGTGATTTCAATGTGCATGTTGATAATATTTGTGACAGAAACGCTAAAGAGCTTGATGCTGTCCTTGAAACCTTCGGTCTTACTCAGCCTGTGAGAGGCCCCACCCACAGCAAAGGACACACTCTAGATCTCATAATTACAAAGGGGGTAAATATTTCAAATGTTAATGTGATCGATGTTGCTCTGTCTGATCATTTCTGTGTCTTCTTTGACCTGTCTGTTTCTCCCAAACCTCCGGTTGGTCCTGCAGTTGTTCAGAGGAGACACATAAGTGATGGCACAGGTGCACTGTTTATGGAAATGATAAACTTTGAAAATGTCTCATGTTCGAATGTAAATGATTTGTTGAACTCTGTTACATCTAGTGTTTTGAATGTTCTGGACACCATCGCCCCTATAAAGGCTAAAATGGTTAAAAATAAGCAGAAGGCGCCGTGGAGAAATGATGATTCGGTCAGGGCACAGAAAAGGGAGTGCCGCAGGGCAGAACGGAAATGGCGCAAGTCAAAGCTCCAGGTTCAAAAAGAGATTTACAAAGAAAAGCTGAACATGTACAACCTAATCTTATGTAGAACTAGGGAAAGATATTTTTCTGAAATAATTGGAAGCTGCAGTAACAACTGGCGTGTCCTGTTTGCCACAGTAAACAGATTAACAAACCCTCCAGCTCAGCTGCCGTTAGAACTCATTTCCACATCCAAGTGTAATGAGTTTGCATTATTCTTTAATGACAAAGTTCAGGGCATTAAAAATGCTATAAATCCCACAATGCAAAAAATTACCCTAAAACCACCAAGACACTTAGAGCTAACTCACTTTGCACCAGTAACTGACAAAACTGTCCATGAGATCATCACCAGTCTGAGTTCATCTACATGCTGCCTTGATGTGTTACCCACCAAATTTCTAAAGTCTGTGCTGAACAGTTTGTTAGCACCACTCACTCACATAGTTAACATGTCGCTTCAATCTGGAACATTCCCAATGTCTTTGAAAACTGCGGTCATAAAGCCTCTCCTAAAGAAGAGCAGTCTTGATGCGGCAGTCCTGAGTCATTACCGGCCCATCTCTAATCTGCCATTTTGGGGCAAAGTCCTTGAAAAGGTTGTTTACCAACAGCTCACAGATTTCCTCTTAATAAACAACTCATTTGATGTTTTTCAGTCAGGTTTTAGACCTCATCACAGCACTGAGACTGCTCTTGTCAAGGTGACAAATGACATCCGCCTGAACACTGACACGGGCAAAGCCTCAGTCTTAATTCTGTTAGATCTGAGTGCTGCTTTTGACACTGTCGATCATGGGATTCTCTTACCAAGACTAGAGGACTGGGTGGGCATCACTGGCACTGCCCTAAACTGGTTAAGGTCCTATCTGGAAGACAGGAAGTACTTTGTTGAAATTGGTAGCTGTGTCTCAGACCACATGACCCTGACCTGTGGAGTGCCCCAAGGGTCAGTCCTGGGTCCCCTTCTGTTCAACCTCTACATGCTGCCGTTAGGTCAGTTGATACGCAGTGAAAATGTGTCCTATCACAATTATGCAGACGACACTCAGATCTATGTTTCACTATCGGCAGGTGACTATGGACCAGTAGATTCACTCTGTCACTGCATCCAACAGATCAGTTTGTGGATGCAAAACAACTTTCTCCAGCTGAACTCAGACAAGACTGAAATAATCGTTTTTGGCCCACAGAAACAAAGAGAAAGTGTTAGCGGTCACCTCCAGAGTCTCGCTCTAAAACCTACAAACCAAGTTAGAATTCTGGGGGTAATAATGGACTCAGACTTGAACTTTAATAGCCACATCACATCAATAACATCAGCAGCTTTTTACCATCTAAAAAACATTGCCAAAATCAAAAATATAGTGTCAAAACCAGATTTAGAGAGACTTATCCACGCGTTTGTCTCCAGTAGATTAGACTGTAACGGCCGCTCACTGGTCTCTCCAAACGAGCTGTAAAACAGCTGCAGTACATCCAGAACGCTGCTGCTCGGGTCCTGACTAGAACCAGGAAGTACCATCACATTAGTCCTGTTCTCAGGTCTCTGCACTGCCCCCTGTGGCTCAGAGAATAGACTTTAAAGCAGCTCTGCTTGTGTACAAGTCTCTCCATGGCCTAGCACCAAAGTACATCTTGGATATGTTAGTGCCATATGAACCATCTCGGACTCTGAGGACCTCAGGGACCGGCCTCCTGCTGGTGCCAGAGTCAGGACTAAACATGGAGCGGCCTCCTGCTGGTGCCAGAGTCAGGACTAAACATGGAGCGGCCTCCTGCTGGTGCCAGAGTCAGGACTAAACATGGAGCGGCCTCCTGCTGGTGCCAGAGTCAGGACTAAACATGGACCGGCCTCCTGCTGGTGCCAGAGTCAGGACTAAACATGGAGCGGCCTCCTGCTGGTGCCAGAGTCAGGACTAAACATGGACCGGCCTCCTGCTGGTGCCAGAGTCAGGACTAAACATGGACCGGCCTCCTGCTGGTGCCAGAGTCAGGACTAAACATGGACCGGCCTCCTGCTGGTGCCAGAGTCAGGACTAAACATGGACCGGCCTCCTGCTGGTGCCAGAGTCAGGACTAAACATGGAGCGGCCTCCTGCTGGTGCCAGAGTCAGGACTAAACATGGACCGGCCTCCTGCTGGTGCCAGAGTCAGGACTAAACATGGACCGGCCTCCTGCTGGTGCCAGAGTCAGGACTAAACATGGACCGGCCTCCTGCTGGTGCCAGAGTCAGGACTAAACATGGAGCGGCCTCCTGCTGGTGCCAGAGTCAGGACTAAACATGGACCGGCCTCCTGCTGGTGCCAGAGTCAGGACTAAACATGGACCGGCCTCCTGCTGGTGCCAGAGTCAGGACTAAACATGGACCGGCCTCCTGCTGGTGCCAGAGTCAGGACTAAACATGGACCGGCCTCCTGCTGGTGCCAGAGTCAGGACTAAACATGGACCGGCCTCCTGCTGGTGCCAGAGTCAGGACTAAACATGGGGAATCTGCGTTTCAGTTTTATGCAGCTAAAATCTGGAACATTCTTCCTGAAGATGTGAGACAGGTTCTACTCTGACAATGTTCAAATCTAAGCTAAAAACTGTTTTGTTTAGCTGCGCATATGACTGAAAGGATTTTATCTTTGCACTCTTCTCTTTTGTTTGTGATTTTATTAGTTTAGAAAATCAGTTGGATTGATAATTTTTAATTTAGTGAATTTTATTGTAGTTAATTTTTATCTTTGCACTCTTCTCTTTTGTTTGTGATTTTATTAGTTTAGAAAATCAGTTGGATTGATAATTTTTAATTTAGTTAATTTTATTGTATTTCTGTAATTTCTTTGTGATTTGATGCATTTTTCCTGCTGTGAAGCTTTGAATTGCCTTGTGTATGAAATGTGCTCTACAAATAAACTTGCCTTGCCTTACAGCTCCACACTACAGCTCCACACTACAGCTCCACACTACAGCTCCACACTACAGCTCCACACACTACAGCTCCACACTACAGCTCCACACTACAGCTCCACACTACAGCTCCACACTACAGCTCCACACTACAGCTCCACACTACAGTTCCACACTACAGCTCCACACACTACAGCTCCACACTACAACTCCAAACTACAGCTCCACACTACAGCTCCACACACTACAGCTCCACACTACAACTCCAAACTACAGCTCCACACTACAACTCCAAACTACAGCTCCACACTACAGCTCCACACACTACAGCTCCACACACTACAGCTCCACACACTACAGCTCCACACTACAGCTCCACACTACAGCTCCACACTACAGCTCCACACACTACAGCTCCACACTACAACTCACACACTAAAGCTCCACACACTACAGCTCCAAACTACAGCTCCACACACTACAGCTCCACACACTACAGCTCACACACTAAAGCTCCACACACTACAGCTCCACGCTACAGCTCCACGCAACAGCTCCACGCTACAGCTCCACACTACAGCTCCACACACTACAAATCCACAAACTACAGCTCCACACACTACAGCTCCACACGCTACAGCTCCACACTACAGCTCCACACACTACAGCTCCACACACTACAGCTCCACGCAACAGCTCCACACTACAGCTCCACACTACAGCTCCAAAAAACTACAGCTCCACACTACAGCTCCACACACTACAGCTCCACACTACAGCTCCACACACTACAGCTCCACACTACAGCTCCACACTACAGCTCCACACTACAGCTCCACACTACAGCTCCACACTACAGCTCCACACTACAGCTCCACACACTACAGCTCCACACTACAGCTCCACACTACAGCTCCACACTACAGCTCCACACACTACAGCTCCACACTACAGCTCCACACACTACAGCTCCACACTACAGCTCCACACTACAGCTCCACACTACAGCTCCACACTACAGCTCCACACTACAGCTCCACACACTACAGCTCCACACTACAGCTCCACACTACAGCTCCACACACTACAGCTCCACACACTACAGCTCCACACTACAGCTCCACACTACAGCTCCACACTACAGCTCCACACACTACAGCTCCACACTACAGCTCCACACACTACAGCTCCACACACTACAGCTCCACACTACAGCTCCACACTACAGCTCCACACTACAGTTCCACACTACAGCTCCACACATTACAGCTCCACACACTACAGCTCCACACTACAGCTCCACACTACAGCTCCACACTACAGCTCCACACTACAGTTCCACACTACAGCTCCACACACTACAGCTCCACACTACAGCTCCACACACTACAGCTCCACACTACAGCTCCACACTACAGCTCCACACACTACAGCTCCACACTACAGCTCCACACACTACAGCTCCACACTACAGCTCCACACTACAGCTCCACACTACAGCTCCACACTACAGCTCCACACACTACAGCTCCACACTACAGCTCCACACTACAGCTCCACACACTACAGCTCCACACTACAGCTCCACACTACAGTTCCACACTACAGCTCCACACACTACAGCTCCACACTACAGCTCCACACACTACAGCTCCACACTACAGCTCCACACACTACAGCTCCACACTACAGCTCCACACACTACAGCTCCACACTACAGCTCCACACTACAGCTCCACACACTACAGCTCCACACACTACAGCTCCACACTACAGCTCCACACTACAGCTCCACACTACAGCTCCACACACTACAGCTCCACACTACAGCTCCACACTACAGCTCCACACACTACAGCTCCACACTACAGCTCCACACTACAGCTCCACACACTACAGCTCCACACTACAGCTCCACACACTACAGCTCCACACTACAGCTCCACACACTACAGCTCCACACTACAGCTCCACACTACAGCTCCACACACTACAGCTCCACACTACAGCTCCACACACTACAGCTCCACACTACAGCTCCACACACTACAGCTCCACACTACAGCTCCACACACTACAGCTCCACACTACAGCTCCACACTACAGCTCCACACACTACAGCTCCACACTACAGCTCCACACTACAGCTCCACACACTACAGCTCCACACTACAGCTCCACACTACAGCTCCACACTACAGTTCCACACTACAGCTCCACACATTACAGCTCCACACACTACAGCTCCACACACTACAGCTCCACACTACAGCTCCACACACTACAGCTCCACACTACAGCTCCACACTACAGCTCCACACACTACAGCTCCACACTACAGCTCCACACTACAGCTCCACACTACAGCTCCACACTACAGCTCCACACACTACAGCTCCACACTACAGCTCCACACTACAGCTCCACACTACAGCTCCACACACTACAGCTCCACACTACAGCTCCACACTACAGCTCCACACACTACAGCTCCACACACTACAGCTCCACACTACAGCTCCACACACTACAGCTCCACACTACAGCTCCACACACTACAGCTCCACACTACAGCTCCACACTACAGCTCCACACACTACAGCTCCACACTACAGCTCCACACACTACAGCTCCACACTACAGCTCCACACACTACAGCTCCACACTACAGCTCCACACACTACAGCTCCACACTACAGCTCCACACTACAGCTCCACACACTACAGCTCCACACACTACAGCTCCACACTACAGCTCCACACTACAGCTCCACACTACAGCTCCACACACTACAGCTCCACACTACAGCTCCACACTACAGCTCCACACTACAGCTCCACACACTACAGCTCCACACTACAGCTCCACACTACAGCTCCACACTACAGCTCCACACACTACAGCTCCACACACTACAGCTCCACACTACAGCTCCACACACTACAGCTCCACACTACAGCTCCACACACTACAGCTCCACACTACAGCTCCACACACTACAGCTCCACACTACAGCTCCACACTACAGCTCCACACACTACAGCTCCACACTACAGCTCCACACTACAGCTCCACACTACAGCTCCACACTACAGCTCCACACTACAGCTCCACACACTACAGCTCCACACACTACAGCTCCACACTACAGCTCCACACTACAGCTCCACACTACAGCTCCACACACTACAGCTCCACACTACAGCTCCACACTACAGCTCCACACACTACAGCTCCACACTACAGCTCCACACTACAGCTCCACACACTACAGCTCCACACACTACAGCTCCACACTACAGCTCCACACTACAGCTCCACACTACAGCTCCACACACTACAGCTCCACACTACAGCTCCACACTACAGCTCCACACTACAGCTCCACACTACAGCTCCACACACTACGGCTCCACACACTACAGCTCCACACACTACAGCTCCACACTACAGCTCCACACACTACAGCTCCATACTACAGCTCCATACTACAGCTCCACACACTACAGCTCCACACACTACAGCTCCACACTACAGCTCCACACTACAGCTCCACACACTACAGCTCCACACTACAACTCCAAACTACAGCTCCACACTACAGCTCCACACACTACAGCTCCACACTACAACTCCAAACTACAGCTCCACACTACAACTCCAAACTACAGCTCCACACACTACAGCTCCAAACTACAGCTCCACACTACAGCTCCACACACTACAGCTCCACACACTACAGCTCCACACACTACAGCTCCACACTACAGCTCCACACTACAGCTCCACACTACAGCTCCACACACTACAGCTCCACACTACAGCTCCACACTACAGCTCCACACACTACAGCTCCACACTACAACTCACACACTAAAGCTCCACACACTACAGCTCCACACACTACAGCTCACACACTAAAGCTCCACACACTACAGCTCCACGCTACAGCTCCACGCAACAGCTCCACGCTACAGCTCCACACTACAGCTCCACACACTACAAATCCACAAACTACAGCTCCACACACTACAGCTCCACACGCTACAGCTCCACACTACAGCTCCACACACTACAGCTCCACACACTACAGCTCCACGCAACAGCTCCACACTACAGCTCCAAAAAACTACAGCTCCACACTACAGCTCCACACACTACAGCTCCACACTACAGCTCCACACACTACAGCTCCACACTACATCTCCACACACTACAGCTCCACACTACAGCTCCACATTACAGCTCCACACACTACAGCTCCACACTACAGCTCCACACACTACAGCTCCACACACTACAGCTCCACACTACAACTCCACACTACAGCTCCACGCTACAGCTCCACACACTACAGCTCCACACACTACAGCTCCACACACTACAGCTCCACACTACAGCTCCTCACTACAGCTCCACACTACAGCTCCACACACTACAGCTCCACACTACATCTCCACACACTACAGCTCCACACTACAGCTCCACATTACAGCTCCACACACTACAGCTCCACACACTACAGCTCCACACACTACAGCTCCACACTACAACTCCACACTACAACTCCACACTACAGCTCCACACACTACAGCTCCACACATTACTGCTCCAAACTACAGCTCCACGCTAAAGCTCCACGCGACAGCTCCACGCTACAGCTCCACACTACAGCTCCACACACTACAAATCCAAACACTACAGCTCCAAACACTACAGCTCAACACACTACAGCTCCACACACTACAGCTCCACACACTACAGCTCTACACTACAGCTCCACACACTACAGCTCCACATAATGCAGCTCCACACTACAGCTCCACACTACAGCTCCACACTACAGCTCCACACTACAGCTCCACACATTACAGCTCCACACACTACAGCTCCACGCTACAGCACCGCACACTACAGCACCACACACTACAGCTTCACACTACAGCACCACACACTACAGCTCCACACACTACAGCTCCACACTACAGCTCCACGCTACAGCACCACACACTACAGCTCCACGCTACAACACCACACACTACAGCTCCACACTACAGCACCACACACTACAGCTCCACGCACTACAACTCCACGCACTACAGCTCCACACTACAGCTCCACACACTACAGCTCCACACACTACAGCTCCACGCTACAGCACCGCACACTACAGCTCCACGCTACAGCACCACACACTACAGCTCCACACTACAGCACCACACACTACCACTCCACGCACTACAACTCCACGCACTACAGCTCCACACTACAGCTCCACACACTACAGCTCCACACACTACAGCTCCACGCTACAGCACCGCACACTACAGCTCCAGACTACAGCACCACACACTACAGCTTCACACTACAGCTCCACGCTACAGCACCACACACTACAGCTCCACGCTACAGCACCACACACTACAGCTCCACACACTACAGCTCTACACTACAGCTCCACGCTACAGCACCACACACTACAGCTCCACACTACAGCTCCACACACTACAGCTCCACACACTACAGCTCCACACTACAGCTCCACGCTACAGCACCACACACTACAGCTCCACGCTACAGCACCACACACTACAGCTCCACACGACAGCACCACACTTTACAGCTCCACGCACTACAACTCCACGCACTACAGCTCCACACACTACAGCTCCACACACTACAGCTCCACACTCTACAGCTCAACACTACAGCTCCACACACTACAGCTCCACACACTACAGCTCCACACACTACAGCTCCAAGCTACAGCTCCACGCTACAGCTCCACACACTACAGCTCCACACTACAGCTCCACACTACAGCTCCACACTACAGCTCCAAGCTACAGCTCCACACTACAGCTCCACACTACAGCTCCACACTACAGCTCCACACACTACAGCTCCACACACTACGGCTCCACACACTACAGCTCCACACTACAGCTCCACACTACAGCTCCACACACTACAGCTCCATACTACAGCTCCACACTACAGCTCCACACTACAACTCCAAACTACAGCTCCACACTACAGCTCCACACTACAGCTCCACACTACAGCTCCACACACTACAGCTCCAAACTACAGCTCCACGCTACAGCTCCACACTACAGCTCCACACACTACAAATCCAAACACTACAGCTCCAAACACTACAGCTCCACAAACTACAGCTCCACACAACAGCTCCACACACTACAGCTCCACATACTACAGCTCCACACTACAGCTCCACACTACAGCTCCACACACTACAGCACCACACACTACAGCTCCACACTACAGCTCCACACACTACAGCTCCACACATTACAGCTCCACACTAGCGCTCCACACTAGAGCTCCACACTACAGCTCCACACTACAGCTCCACACACTACAGCTCCACACTCTACAGCTCCACACTACAGCTCCACACTACAGCTCCACACCCTACAGCTCCACACTACAGCTCCACACACTACAGCTCCACACACTACAGCTCCACACACTACAGCTCCACACTACAGCTCCACACTACAGCTCCACACTCTACAGCTCCACACTACAGCTCCACACTACAGCTCCACACACTACAGCTCCATGCTACAGCTCCACGCTACAGCTCCAAGCTACAGCTCCACACACTACAGCTCCACACTACAGCTCCACACTACAGCTCCACACTACAGCTCCACACTACAGCTCCACACTACAGCTCCACACTACAGCTCCACACACTACAGCTCCACACTACAGCTCCACACACTACAGCTCCACACTACAGCTCCACACACTACAGCTCCACACTACAGCTCCACACACTACAGCTCCACACTACAGCTCCACACTACAGCTCCACACACTACAGCTCCACACTACAGCTCCACACTACAGCTCCACACACTACAGCTCCACACTACAGCTCCACACTACAGCTCCACACTACAGTTCCACACTACAGCTCCACACATTACAGCTCCACACACTACAGCTCCACACACTACAGCTCCACACTACAGCTCCACACACTACAGCTCCACACTACAGCTCCACACTACAGCTCCACACACTACAGCTCCACACTACAGCTCCACACTACAGCTCCACACTACAGCTCCACACTACAGCTCCACACACTACAGCTCCACACTACAGCTCCACACTATAGCTCCACACTACAGCTCCACACACTACAGCTCCACACTACAGCTCCACACTACAGCTCCACACACTACAGCTCCACACACTACAGCTCCACACTACAGCTCCACACACTACAGCTCCACACTACAGCTCCACACACTACAGCTCCACACTACAGCTCCACACTACAGCTCCACACACTACAGCTCCACACTACAGCTCCACACACTACAGCTCCACACTACAGCTCCACACACTACAGCTCCACACTACAGCTCCACACACTACAGCTCCACACTACAGCTCCACACTACAGCTCCACACACTACAGCTCCACACACTACAGCTCCACACTACAGCTCCACACTACAGCTCCACACTACAGCTCCACACACTACAGCTCCACACTACAGCTCCACACTACAGCTCCACACTACAGCTCCACACACTACAGCTCCACACTACAGCTCCACACTACAGCTCCACACTACAGCTCCACACACTACAGCTCCACACACTACAGCTCCACACTACAGCTCCACACACTACAGCTCCACACTACAGCTCCACACACTACAGCTCCACACTACAGCTCCACACACTACAGCTCCACACTACAGCTCCACACTACAGCTCCACACACTACAGCTCCACACTACAGCTCCACACTACAGCTCCACACTACAGCTCCACACTACAGCTCCACACTACAGCTCCACACACTACAGCTCCACACACTACAGCTCCACACTACAGCTCCACACTACAGCTCCACACTACAGCTCCACACACTACAGCTCCACACTACAGCTCCACACTACAGCTCCACACACTACAGCTCCACACTACAGCTCCACACTACAGCTCCACACACTACAGCTCCACACACTACAGCTCCACACTACAGCTCCACACTACAGCTCCACACTACAGCTCCACACACTACAGCTCCACACTACAGCTCCACACTACAGCTCCACACTACAGCTCCACACTACAGCTCCACACACTACGGCTCCACACACTACAGCTCCACACACTACAGCTCCACACTACAGCTCCACACACTACAGCTCCATACTACAGCTCCATACTACAGCTCCACACACTACAGCTCCACACACTACAGCTCCACACTACAGCTCCACACTACAGCTCCACACTACAGCTCCACACTACAACTCCAAACTACAGCTCCACACTACAGCTCCACACTACAGCTCCACACACTACAGCTCCACACTACAACTCCAAACTACAGCTCCACACTACAACTCCAAACTACAGCTCCACACTAAAGCTCCACACACTACAGCTCCAAACTACAGCTCCACACTACAGCTCCACACACTACAGCTCCACACACTACAGCTCCACACACTACAGCTCCACACTACAGCTCCACACTACAGCTCCACACTACAGCTCCACACACTACAGCTCCACACTACAACTCACACACTAAAGCTCCACACACTACAGCTCCAAACTACAGCTCCACACACTACAGCTCCACACACTACAGCTCACACACTAAAGCTCCACACACTACAGCTCCACGCTACAGCTCCACGCAACAGCTCCACGCTACAGCTCCACACTACAGCTCCACACACTACAAATCCACAAACTACAGC
Organism: Eucyclogobius newberryi; assembly: GCF_026437365.1. Taxonomy (NCBI): domain Eukaryota; kingdom Metazoa; phylum Chordata; class Actinopteri; order Gobiiformes; family Gobiidae; genus Eucyclogobius; species Eucyclogobius newberryi. Next base: position 99,181 of record NW_027315860.1, read on the forward strand.
TCCACACACTACAGCTCCACACGCTACAGCTCCACACTACAGCTCCACACACTACAGCTCCACACACTACAGCTCCACGCAACAGCTCCACACTACAGCTCCAAAAAACTACAGCTCCACACTACAGCTCCACACACTACAGCTCCACACTACAGCTCCACACTACAGCTCCACACACTACAGCTCCACACTACATCTCCACACACTACAGCTCCACACTACAGCTCCACATTACAGCTCCACACACTACAGCTCCACACTACAGCTCCACACACTACAGCTCCACACACTACAGCTCCACACTACAACTCCACACTACAGCTCCACGCTACAGCTCCACACTACAGCTCCACACTACAGCTCCACACACTACAGCTCCACACACTACAGCTCCACACACTACAGCTCCACACACTACAGCTCCACACTACAGCTCCTCACTACAGCTCCACACTACAGCTCCACACACTACAGCTCCACACTACATCTCCACACACTACAGCTCCACACTACAGCTCCACATTACAGCTCCACACACTACAGCTCCACACACTACAGCTCCACACACTACAGCTCCACACTACAACTCCACACTACAGCTCCACACTACAGCTCCACACGCTACAGCTCCACACTACAGCTCCACACACTAAAGCTCCACACTACAGCTCCACACTACAACTCCACACTACAGCTCCACACACTACAGCTCCACACATTACTGCTCCAAACTACAGCTCCACGCTAAAGCTCCACGCGACAGCTCCACGCTACAGCTCCACACTACAGCTCCACACACTACAAATCCAAACACTACAGCTCCAAACACTACAGCTCAACACACTACAGCTCCACACACTACAGCTCCACACACTACAGCTCTACACTACAGCTCCACACACTACAGCTCCACATAATGCAGCTCCACACTACAGCTCCACACTACAGCTCCACACTACAGCTCCACACTACAGCTCCACACATTACAGCTCCACACACTACAGCTCCACGCTACAGCACCGCACACTACAGCACCACACACTACAGCTTCACACTACAGCACCACACACTACAGCTCCACACACTACAGCTCCACACTACAGCTCCACGCTACAGCACCACACACTACAGCTCCACGCTACAGCACCACACACTACAGCTCCACACTACAGCACCACACACTACAGCTCCACGCACTACAACTCCACGCACTACAGCTCCACACTACAGCTCCACACACTACAGCTCCACACACTACAGCTCCACGCTACAGCACCACACACTACAGCTCCACACTACAGCACCACACACTACCACTCCACGCACTACAACTCCACGCACTACAGCTCCACACTACAGCTCCACACACTACAGCTCCACACACTACAGCTCCACGCTACAGCACCGCACACTACAGCTCCAGACTACAGCACCACACACTACAGCTTCACACTACAGCTCCACGCTACAGCACCACACACTACAGCTCCACGCTACAGCACCACACACTACAGCTCCACACACTACAGCTCTACACTACAGCTCCACGCTACAGCACCACACACTACAGCTCCACACTACAGCTCCACACACTACAGCTCCACACACTACAGCTCCACACTACAGCTCCACGCTACAGCACCACACACTACAGCTCCACGCTACAGCACCACACACTACAGCTCCACACGACAGCACCACACTTTACAGCGCCACGCACTACAACTCCACGCACTACAGCTCCACACACTACAGCTCCACACACTACAGCTCCACACTCTACAGCTCAACACTACAGCTCCACACACTACAGCTCCACACACTACAGCTCCACACACTACAGCTCCAAGCTACAGCTCCACGCTACAGCTCCACACACTACAGCTCCACACTACAGCTCCACACTACAGCTCCACACTACAGCTCCAAGCTACAGCTCCACACTACAGCTCCACACTACAGCTCCACACTACAGCTCCACACACTACAGCTCCACACACTACGGCTCCACACACTACAGCTCCACACTACAGCTCCACACTACAGCTCCACACACTACAGCTCCATACTACAGCTCCACACTACAGCTCCACACTACAACTCCAAACTACAGCTCCACACTACAGCTCCACACTACAGCTCCACACTACAGCTCCACACACTACAGCTCCAAACTACAGCTCCACGCTACAGCTCCACACTACAGCTCCACACACTACAGCTCCACATACTACAGCTCCACACTACAGCTCCACACTACAGCTCCACACACTACAGCACCACACACTACAGCTCCACACTACAGCTCCACACACTACAGCTCCACACATTACAGCTCCACACTAGCGCTCCACACTAGAGCTCCACACTACAGCTCCACACTCTACAGCTCCACACTACAGCTCCACACTACAGCTCCACACCCTACAGCTCCACACTACAGCTCCACACACTACAGCTCCACACACTACAGCTCCACACACTACAGCTCCACACTACAGCTCCACACTACAGCTCCACACTACAGCTCCACACTACAGCTCCACACTACAGCTCCACACTACAGCTCCACACACTACAGCTCCATGCTACAGCTCCACGCTACAGCTCCAAGCTACAGCTCCACACTACAGCTCCACACACTACAGCTCCACACTACAGCTCCACACTACAGCTCCACACACTACAGCTCCACACTACAACTCCACACAACAGCTCCACACTACAGCTCCACACGCTACAGCTCCACACTACAGCTCCACACACTACAGCTCCACACACTACAGCTCCACACACTACAGCTCCACACTACAGCTCCACACACTACAGCTCCACACTACAGCTCCACACACTACAGCTCCACACACTACAGCTCCACACACTACAGCTCCACACTACAGCTCCACACTACAGCTCCACACACTACAGCTCCACACACTACAGCTCCACACTACAGCTCCACACACTACAGCTCCACACTACAGCTCCACACTACAGCTCCACACTACAGCTCCACACACTACAGCTCCACACTACAGCTCCACACTACAGCTCCACACACTACAGCTCCACACTACAGCTCCACACACTACAGCTCCACACTACAGCTCCACACACTACAGCTCCACACTACAGCTCCACACACTACAGCTCCACACTACAGCTCCACACACTACAGCTCCACACTACAGCTCCACACACTACAGCTCCACACTACAGCTCCACACTACAGCTCCACACACTACAGCTCCACACACTACAGCTCCACACTACAGCTCCACACTACAGCTCCACACTACAGCTCCACACACTACAGCTCCACACTACAGCTCCACACTACAGCTCCACACTACAGCTCCACACTACGGCTCCACACACTACGGCTCCACACACTACAGCTCCACACTACAGCTCCACACTACAGCTCCACACACTACAGCTCCATACTACAGCTCCATACTACAGCTCCACACTACAGCTCCACACACTACAGCTCCACACTACAGCTCCACACACTACAGCTCCACACTACAGCTCCACACTACAGCTCCACACACTACAGCTCCACACTACAACTCCAAACTACAGCTCCACACTACAGCTCCACACTACAGCTCCACACACTACAGCTCCACACTACAGCTCCACACACTACAGCTCCACACACTACAGCTCCACACTACAGCTCCACACTACAGCTCCACACTACAGCTCCACACACTACAGCTCCAAACTACAGCTCCACGCTACAACTCCACGCAACAGCTCCACGCTACAGCTCCACACTACAGCTCCACACACTACAAATCCACAAACTACAGCACCACACACTACAAATCCAAACACTACAGCTCCACACACTACAGCTCCACACTACAGCTCCACACACTACAGCTCCACACTACAGCTCCACACTACAGCTCCACACTACAGCTCCACACACTACAGCTCCACACTACAGCTCCACACTACAGCTCCACACTACAGCTCCACACTACAGCTCCACACTACAGCTCCACACTACAGCTCCACACACTACAGCTCCACACTACAGCTCCACACACTACAGCTCCACACTACAGCTCCACACTACAGCTCCACACTACAGCTCCACACTACAGTTCCACACTACAGCTCCACACTACAGCTCCACACTACAGTTCCACACTACAGCTCCACACTACAGCTCCACACTACAGCTCCACACTACAGTTCCACACTACAGCTCCACACACTACAGCTCCACACTACAACTCCAAACTACAGCTCCACACTACAGCTCCACACACTACAGCTCCACACTACAACTCCAAACTACAGCTCCACACTACAACTCCAAACTACAGCTCCACACTAAAGCTCCACACACTACAGCTCCAAACTACAGCTCCACACTACAGCTCCACACACTACAGCTCCACACACTACAGCTCCACACACTACAGCTCCACACTACAGCTCCACACTACAGCTCCACACTACAGCTCCACACACTACAGCTCCACACTACAACTCACACACTAAAGCTCCACACACTACAGCTCCAAACTACAGCTCCACACACTACAGCTCCACACACTACAGCTCACACACTAAAGCTCCACACACTACAGCTCCACGCTACAGCTCCACGCAACAGCTCCACGCTACAGCTCCACACTACAGCTCCACACACTACAAATCCACAAACTACAGCTCCACACACTACAGCTCCACACGCTACAGCTCCACACTACAGCTCCACACACTACAGCTCCACACACTACAGCTCCACGCAACAGCTCCACACTACAGCTCCACACTACAGCTCCAAAAAACTACAGCTCCACACTACAGCTCCACACACTACAGCTCCACACTACAGCTCCACACACTACAGCTCCACACTACAGCTCCACACTACAGCTCCACACTACAGCTCCACACTACAGCTCCACACTACAGCTCCACACTACAGCTCCACACACTACAGCTCCACACTACAGCTCCACACTACAGCTCCACACTACAGCTCCACACACTACAGCTCCACACTACAGCTCCACACACTACAGCTCCACACTACAGCTCCACACTACAGCTCCACACTACAGCTCCACACTACAGCTCCACACTACAGCTCCACACACTACAGCTCCACACTACAGCTCCACACTACAGCTCCACACACTACAGCTCCACACACTACAGCTCCACACTACAGCTCCACACTACAGCTCCACACTACAGCTCCACACACTACAGCTCCACACTACAGCTCCACACACTACAGCTCCACACACTACAGCTCCACACTACAGCTCCACACTACAGCTCCACACTACAGTTCCACACTACAGCTCCACACATTACAGCTCCACACACTACAGCTCCACACTACAGCTCCACACTACAGCTCCACACTACAGCTCCACACTACAGTTCCACACTACAGCTCCACACACTACAGCTCCACACTACAGCTCCACACACTACAGCTCCACACTACAGCTCCACACTACAGCTCCACACACTACAGCTCCACACTACAGCTCCACACACTACAGCTCCACACTACAGCTCCACACACTACAGCTCCACACTACAGCTCCACACACTACAGCTCCACACATTACTGCTCCAAACTACAGCTCCACGCTAAAGCTCCACGCAACAGCTCCACGCTACAGCTCCACACTACAGCTCCACACACTACAAATCCAAACACTACAGCTCCAAACACTACAGCTCAACACACTACAGCTCCACACACTACAGCTCAACACACTACAGTTCCACACACTACAGCTCCACAAACTACAGCTCCACACACTACAGCTCCACACTGCAGCTCCACACGCTACAGCTCCACACACTACAGCTCCACACTACAGCTCCACACACTACAGCTCCACACACTACAGCTCCACGCTACAGCTCCACGCTACAGCTCCACGCAACAGCTCCACGCTACAGCTCCACACTACAGCTCCACACACTACAGCTCCACACACTACAGCTCCACGCTACAGCTCCACGCAACAGCTCCACGCTACAGCTCCACACTACAGCTTCAAACACTACAGCTCAACACACTACAGCTCCACAAACTACAGCTCCACACACTACAGCTCCACACTGCAGCTCCACACACTAAAGCTCAACACTACAGCTCCACACTACAGCACCACACACTACAGCTCCACACACTACAGCACCACACACTACAGCTCCACACTACAGCTCCACACACTACAGCTCCACACTACAGCTCCACACACTACAGCTCAACACTACAGCTCCACACACTACAGCTCCACACACTACAGCTCCACACACTACAGCTCCACACACTACAGCTCCACACACTACAGCTCCACACTCTACAGCTCCACACACTAAAGCTCCACACTACAGGTCCACACTACAGCTCCACATTACAGCTCCAAAAAACTACAGCTCCACACTACAGCTCCACACACTACAGCTCCACACACTACAGCTCCACACTACAGCTCCACACTACAGCTCCACACACTACAGCTCCACACTACAACTCCAAACTACAGCTCCACGCTACAGCTCCACACACTACAAATCCAAACACTACAGCTCAACACACTACAGCTCCACAAACTACAGCTCCACACAACAGCTCCACACACTACAGCTCCACATACTACAGCTCCACACTACAGCTCCATACTACAGCTCCACAAACTACAGCTCCACACTACAGCTCCACACACTACAGCTCCACACACTACAGCTCCACGCTACAGCTCCACACACTACAGCTCCACACTACATCTCCACACACTACAGCTCCACACTACAGCTCCACACTACAGCTCCACACACTACAGCTCCACACACTACAGCTCCACACACTACAACTCCACACTACAGCTCCACACTACAGCTCCACACGCTACAGCTCCACACTACAGCTCCACACACTAAAGCTCCACACTACAGCTCCACACTACAACTCCACACTACAGCTCCACACACTACAGCTCCACACATTACTGCTCCAAACTACAGCTCCACGCTAAAGCTCCACGCGACAGCTCCACGCAACAGCTCCACGCTACAGCTCCACACTACAGCTCCACACACTACAAATCCAAACACTACAGCTCCAAACACTACAGCTCAACACACTACAGCTCCACACACTACAGCTCCACACACTACAGCTCTACACTACAGCTCCACACACTACAGCTCCACATAATGCAGCTCCACACTACAGCTCCACACTACAGCTCCACACTACAGCTCCACACTACAGCTCCACACATTACAGCTCCACACACTACAGCTCCACGCTACAGCACCGCACACTACAGCTCCAGACTACAGCACCACACACTACAGCTTCACACTACAGCACCACACACTACAGCTCCACACACTACAGCTCCACACTACAGCTCCACGCTACAGCACCACACACTACAGCTCCACGCTACAGCACCACACACTACAGCTCCACACTACAGCACCACACACTACAGCTCCACGCACTACAACTCCACGCACTACAGCTCCACAAACTACAGCTCCACACACTACAGCTCCACACACTACAGCTCCACACTACAGCTCCACACACTACAGCTCAACACTACAGCTCCACACACTACAGCTCCACACACTTCAGCTCCAAGCTACAGCTCCACGCTACAGCTCCACACACTACAGCTCCACACACTACAGCTCCACACTACAGCTCCACACTACAGCTCCACACTACAGCTCCACACACTACAGCTCCACGCTACAGCACCGCACACTACAGCTCCAGACTACAGCACCACACACTACAGCTTCACACTACAGCTCCACGCTACAGCACCACACACTACAGCTCCACGCTACAGCACCACACACTACAGCTCCACACACTACAGCTCTACACTACAGCTCCACACACTACAGCTCCACACACTACAGCTCCACGCTACAGCACCACACACTACAGCTCCACGCTACAGCACCACACACTACAGCTCCACACGACAGCACCACACTTTACAGCTCCACGCACTACAACTCCACGCACTACAGCTCCACACTACAGCTCCACACACTACAGCTCCACACACTACAGCTCCACACTACAGCTCCACACACTACAGCTCCACACACTACAGCTCCACACACTACAGCTCCACACACTACAGCTCCAAGCTACAGCTCCACGCTACAGCTCCACACACTACAGCTCCACACTACAGCTCCACACTACAGCTCCACACTACAGCTCCAAGCTACAGCTCCACACTACAGCTCCACACTACAGCTCCACACTACAGCTCCACACACTACAGCTCCACACACTACGGCTCCACACACTACAGCTCCACACTACAGCTCCACACACTACAGCTCCAAGCTACAGCTCTACGCTACAGCTCCACACACTACAGCTCCAAGCTACAGCTCCACACTACAGCTCCACACTACAGCTCCACACTACAGCTCCACACACTACAGCTCCACACTACAGCTCCACACTACAGCTCCACACACTACAGCTCCACACACTACGGCTCCACACACTACAGCTCCAAGCTACAGCACAAGCTACAGCTCCACACTACAGCTCCACACTACAGCTCCACACACTACAGCTCCATACTACAGCTCCATACTACAGCTCCACACTATAGCTCCACACACTACAGCTCCACACTACAGCTCCACACACTACAGCTCCACACTACAGCTCCACACTACAGCTCCACACACTACAGCTCCACACTACAACTCCAAACTACAGCTCCACGCTACAGCTCCACACTACAGCTCCACACACTACAAATCCAAACACTACAGCTCCAAACACTACAGCTCAACACACTACAGCTCCACAAACTACAGCTCCACACAACAGCTCCACACACTACAGCTCCACACACTACAGCTCCACGCTACAGCTCCACACACTACAGCTCCACACTACAGCTCCACATACTACAGCTCCACACTACAGCTCCACACTACAGCTCCACACGCTACAGCTCCACACACTAAAGCTCAACACTACAGCTCCACACACTACAGCTCCATGCTACAGCTCCACGCTACAGCTCCAAGCTACAGCTCCAAGCTACAGCTCCACACTACAGCTCCAAACTACAGCTCCATACTACAGCTCCACACTACAGCTCCAAACACTACAGCTCCACACTACAGCTCCACACACTACAGCTCCACACTACAGCTCCACGCTACAGCTCCACACACTACAGCTCCACACTACAGCTCCAAACACTACAGCTCCACACTACAGCTCCACACACTACAGCTCCACACTACAGCTCCACACACTACAGCTCCACACACTACAGCTCCACACACTACAGCTCCACACTACAGCTCCACACACTACAAATCCAAACACTACAGCTCAACACACTACAGCTCCACAAACTACAGCTCCACACAACAGCTCCACACACTACAGCTCCACATACTACAGCTCCACACTACAGCTCCATACTACAGCTCCACAAACTACAGCTCCACACTACAGCTCCACACACTACAGCTCCACACACTACAGCTCCACGCTACAGCTCCACACACTACAGCTCCACACTACAGCTCCACATACTACAGCTCCACACTACAGCTCCACACTACAGCTCCACACGCTACAGCTCCACACACTAAAGCTCAACACTACAGCTCCAAACACTACAGCTCCACACTACAACTCCACACACTACAGCTCCACACTACAGCTCCACACACTACAGCTCCACACTACAGCTCCACACACTACAGCTCCACACACTACGGCTCCACACACTACAGCTCCAAGCTACAGCACAAGCTACAGCTCCACACTACAGCTCCACACTACAGCTCCACACACTACAGCTCCATACTACAGCTCCATACTACAGCTCCACACTATAGCTCCACACACTACAGCTCCACACTACAGCTCTACACACTACAGCTCCACACTACAGCTCCACACTACAGCTCCACACACTACAGCTCCACACTACAGCTCCACACACTACAAATCCAAACACTACAGCTCCAAATACTACAGCTCAACACACTACAGCTCCACACACTACAGCTCCACACAATACAGGTCTACACTACAGCTCCACACACTACAGCTCCACACACTACAGCTCCACACACTACAGCTCCACACTACAGCTCCACACTACAGCTCCACACTACAGCTCCACACACTACAGCTCCAAACTACAGCTCCACACTACAGCTCCAAACTACAGCTCCACACACTACAGCTCCACACACTACAGCTCAACACACTACAGCTCCACGCTACAGCACCGCACACTACAGCTCCAGACTACAGCACCACACACTACAGCTTCACACTACAGCACCACACACTACAGCTCCACACACTACAGCTCCACGCTACAGCACCACACACTACAGCTCCACGCTACAGCACCACACACTACAGCTCCACACTACAGCTCCACACACTACAGCTCCACACACTACAGCTCCAAGCTACAGCTCCACGCTACAGCTTCACACACTACAGCTCCACACTACAGCTCCACACACTACAGCTCCACGCTACAGCTCCAAGCTACAGCTCCACACTACAGCTCCACACACTACAGCTCCACACTACAGCTCCACACTACAGCTCCACACACTACAGCTCCACACACTACGGCTCCACACACTACAGCTCCAAGCTACAGCACAAGCTACAACTCCACACTATAGCTCCACACACTACAGCTCCACACTACAGCTCCACACACTACAGCTCCACACTACAGCTCCACACTACAGCTCCACACACTACAGCTCCACACTACAACTCCAAACTACAGCTCCACGCTACAGCTCCACACTACAGCTCCACACACTACAAATCCAAACACTACAGCTCCAAACACTACAGCTCAACACACTACAGCTCCACAAACTACAGCTCCACACAACAGCTCCACACACTACAGCTCCACATACTACAGCTCCACATACTACAGCTCCACACTACAGCTCCATACTACAGCTCCACAAACTACAGCTCCACACTACAGCTCCACACACTACAGCTCCACACACTACAGCTCCACGCTACAGCTCCACACACTACAGCTCCACATACTACAGCTCCACACTACAGCTCCACACTACAGCTCCACACGCTACAGCTCCACACACTAAAGCTCAACACTACAGCTCCACACACTACAGCTCCATGCTACAGCTCCACGCTACAGCTCCAAGCTACAGCTCCAAGCTACAGCTCCACACTACAGCTCCACACACTACAGCTCCACACTACAGCTCCATACTACAGCTCCACACTACAGCTCCAAACACTACAGCTCCACACTACAGCTCCACACACTACAGCTCCACACTACAGCTCCACGCTACAGCTCCAGACTACAGCTCCAAACACTACAGCTCCACACTACAGCTCCACACTACAACTCCACACACTACAGCTCCACACTACAGCTCCACACACTACAGCTCCACACTACAGCTCCACACACTACAGCTCCACACTACAGCTCCACACACTAAAGCTTCACACTACAACTCCACACTACAGCTCCACACTACAGCTCCACACGCTACAGCTCCACACTACAGCTCCACACACTACAGCTCCACACTACAGCTCCACACTACAGCTCCACACTACAGCTCCACACACTACAGCTCCACACTACAACTCCAAACTACAGCTCCACACTACAACTCCACACTACAGCTCCACACTACAGCTCCACACACTACAGCTCCACACACTACAGCACCACACTACAGCACCACACTACAGCTCCACACTACAGCTCCACACTACAGCTCCACACACTAAAGCTCCACACTACAACTCCACACTACAGCTCCACACTACAGCTCCACACTACAACTCCACACTACAGCTCCACACTACAGCTCCACACACTACAGCTCCACACTACAGCTCCACACACTACAGCTCCACACACTACAGCTCCACACACTACAGCTCCACACTACAGCTCCACACACTACAGCTCCACACGCTACAGCTCCACACTACAGCTCCACACTACAGCTCCAAACACTACAGCTCCAGACACTACAGCTCCACACTACACACTACAGCTCCAAACTACAGTTCCACACTACAGCTCCACACACTACAGCTCCACACTACAACTCCACACTACAGCTCCACACTACATCTCCACACACTACAGCTCCACACTACAGCTCCACACTACAGCTCCACACTACAGCTCCACACTACAGCTCCACACACTACAGCTCCATACTACAGCTCCAAACTACATCTCCACACACTACAGCTCCACACTACAGCTCCACACACTACAGCTCCACACTACAGCTCCACACACTACAGCTCCACACACTACAGCTCCACACTACAACTCCACACTACAGCTCCACACTACATCTCCACACACTACAGCTCCACACTACAGCTCCACACTACAGCTCCACACTACAGCTCCACACTACAGCTCCACACACTACAACTCCACACACTACTGCTCCAAACTACAGCTCCACGCTAAAGCTCCACGCGACAGCTCCACACACTACAAATCCAAACACTACAGCTCCAAAAACTACAGCTCAACACACTACAGCTCCACACACTACAGCTCCACACACTACAGCTCTACACTACAGCTCCACACACTACAGCTCCACATACTACAGCTCCACACTACAGCTCCACACTACAGCTCCACACTACAGCTCCACACATTACAGCTCCACACACTACAGCTCCACGCTACAGCACCGCACACTACAGCTCCAGACTACAGCACCACACACTACAGCTCTACACACTACAGCTCCACACTACAGCTCCACGCTACAGCACCACACACTACAGCTCCACGCTACAGCACCACACACTACAGCTCCACACTACAGCACCACACACTACAGCTCCACACTACAGCTCCACACTACAGCTCCAAGCTACAGCTCCACACACTACAGCTCCACACACTACAGCTCCACACTACAGCTCCACACACTACAGCTCCAAGCTACAGCTCCACGCTACAGCTCCACACACTACAGCTCCAAACTACAGCTCCACACACTACAGCTCCACGCTACAGCTCCAAGCTACAGCTCCACACACTACAGCTCCACACTACAGCTCCACACTACAGCTCCATACTACAGCTCCACACACTACAGCTCCATACTACAGCTCCACACACTACAGCTCCACACACTACAGCTCCACACTACAACTCCAAACTACAGCTCCACACTACAGCTCCACACACTACAGCTCCACACACTACAGCTCCACACTAGAGCTCCACACACTACAGCTCCAAACTACAGCTCCACGCTACAGCTCCACACTACAGCTCCACACACTACAAATCCAAACACTACAGCTCCAAACACTACAGCTCAACACACTACAGCTCCACAAACTACAGCTCAACACACTACAGCTCCACACTACAGCTCCACACACTACAGCTCCACACACTACAGCTCCACGCTACAGCTCCAAGCTACAGCTCCACACTACAGCTCCACACTACAGCTCCACACTACAGCTCCACACACTACAGCTCCACACTACAGCTCCACACACTACAGCTCCACACACTACGGCTCCACACACTACAGCTCCAAGCTACAGCACAAGCTACAGCTCCACACTACAGCTCCACACACTACAGCTCCACACACTACAGCTCCATACTACAGCTCCATACTACAGCTCCACACTACAGCTCCACACACTACAGCTCCACACTACAGCTCCACACACTACAGCTCCACACTACAGCTCCACACTACAGCTCCACACTACAGCTCCACGCTACAGCTCCACACACTACAGCTCCACACACTACAGCTCCAAACACTACAGCTCCACACTAAAACTCCAAACTACAGCTCCACACTACAGCTCCACACACTACAGCTCCACACACTACAGCTCCAAACACTACAGCTCCACACTAAAACTCCAAACTACAGCTCCACACTACAGCTCCACACTACAGCTCCACACTACAGCTCCAAACACTACAGCTCCACGCTACAGCTCCACACTACAGCTCCACACACTACAAATCCAAACACTACAGCTCCAAACACTACAGCTCAACACACTACAGCTCCACAAACTACAGCTCCACACAACAGCTCCACACACTACAGCTCCACAATACAGCTCCATACTACAGCTCCACAAACTACAGCTCCACACTACAGCTCCACACACTACAGCTCCACACACTACAGCTCCACGCTACAGCTCCAAACACTACAGCTCCACACTACAGCTCCACATACTACAGCTCCACACACCACAGCTCCATACTACAGCTCCACACTACAGCTCCACACGCTACAGCTCCACACACTAAAGCTCAACACTACAGCTCCACACTACAGCTCCACACACTACAGCTCCATGCTACAGCTCCACGCTACAGCTCCAAGCTACAGCTCCAAGCTACAGCTCCACACTACAGCTCCACACACTACAGCTCCACACTACAGCTCCATACTACAGCTCCATACTACAGCTCCACACTACAGCTCCAAACACTACAGCTCCACACTACAGCTCCACACACTACAGCTCCACACTACAGCTCCACGCTACAGCTCCAGACTACAGCTCCAAACACTACTGCTCCACACTACAACTCCACACTACAGCTCCACACTACAGCTCCACACACTACAGCTCCACACTACAGCTCCACACACTACAACTCCACACTACAGCTCCAAACTACAGCTCCACACGCTACAGCTCCACACTACAGCTCCACACACTACAGCTCCACACTACAGCTCCACACTACAGCTCCACACTACAGCTCCACACACTACAGCTCCACACTACAACTCCAAACTACAGCTCCACACTACAACTCCACACTACAGCTCAACACACTACAGCTCCACAAACTACAGCTCCACACAACAGCTCCACACACTACAGCTCCACATACTACAGCTCCACACTACAGCTCCATACTACAGCTCCACAAACTACAGCTCCACACTACAGCTCCACACACTACAGCTCCACACACTACAGCTCCACGCTACAGCTCCAAACACTACAGCTCCACACTACAGCTCCACATACTACAGCTCCACACACCACAGCTCCATACTACAGCTCCACACTAGAGCTCCACACACTAAAGCTCAACACTACAGCTCCACACACTACAGCTCCACACACTACAGCTCCACTCTACAGCTCCACGCAACAGCTCCACGCTACAGCTCCACACACTACATCTCCACATACTACAGCTCCACACTACAGCTCCACACTACAGCTCCACACACTACAGCTCCACACACTACAGCTCCACACTACAGCTCCACATACTACAGCTCCACACACCACAGCTCCATACTACAGCTCCACACTAGAGCTCCACACACTAAAGCTCAACACTACAGCTCTACACTACAGCCCCACACACTACATCTCCACATACTACAGCTCCACACTACAGCTCCACACTACAGCTCCACACACTACAGCTCCACACACTACAGCTCCACACATTACAGCTCCACACATTACAGCTCCACGCTACAGCTCTACACACTACAGCTCCACACTACAGCTCCAAACTACTGCTCCACACACTAGAACTCCACACACTACAGCTCCACACACTACAGCTCCACACACTACAGCTCAACACTACAGCTCCACACTACAGCTCCACACTACAGCTCCACACACTACAGCTCCACACTACAGCTCTACACTACAGCTCCACACACTACAGCTCCACACTACAGCTCTACACTACAGCTCCACACACTACAGCTCCACACTACAGCTCCACACTAAAGCTCCACACTACAGCTCCACACACTACAGCTCCACACACTACAGCTCCACACACTACAGCTCCACACACTACAGCTCCACACTACTGCTCCACACACTACAGCTCCACACACTACAGCTCCACACTACAGCTCCACACTACAGCTCCACACACTACAGCTCCACACTACAGCTCCACACACTACAGCTCCACACTACAGCTCCACACACTACAGCTCCACACACTACAGCTCCACACTACAGCTCCACACACTACAGCTCCACACTACAGCTCCACACTACAGCTTTACACGCTACAGCTCCACACTACAGCTCCACACACTACAGCTCCACACTACAGCTCTACACTACAGCTCCACACTACAGCTCCACACACTACAGCTCCACACTACAGCTCTACACTACAGCTCCACACTCTACAGCTCCACACACTACATCTCCACACTACAGCTCCACACTTCAGCTCCACGCTACAGCTCCACAAACTACAGCTCCACACTACAGCTCCACACTACAGCTCCACACACTACAGCTCCACACACTACAGCTCCACACACTACAGCTCCACACACTACAGCTCCACACTACAGCTCCACACACTACAGCTCCACACTACAGCTCCACACACTACAGCTCCACACTACAGCTCCACACTACAGCTCCACACACTACAGCTCCAAAATACAGCTCCCCACACTACAGCTCCACACACTACAGCTCCACACACTACAGCTCCACACTACAGCTCCAGACTACAGCTCAACAGTACAGCTCCACACTCTACAGCTCCACGCAACAGCTCCACGCTACAGCTCCACGCTACAGCTCCACACACTACAGCTCCACACTACAGCTCCAGACTACAGCTCAACAGTACAGCTCCACACTCTACAGCTCCACGCAACAGCTCCACACTACAGCTCCACACTACATCTCCACATACTACAGCTCCACACGCTACAGCTCTACACACTACAGCTCCACACTACAGCTCCAAACTACTGCTCCACACACTACAACTCCACACACTACAGCTCTACACACTACAGCTCCACACTACAGCTCCAAACTACTGCTCCACACACTACAACTCCACACACTACAGCTCCACACACTGCAGCTCCACACTACAGCTCCACACTACAGCTCCACACGCTACAGCTCCACACACTAAAGCTCAACACTACAGCTCCACACTACAGCTCCACACACTACAGCTCCACACACTACAGCTCCACACACTACAGCTCCACACTACAGCTCCACACACTACAGCTCCACACACTACAGCTCCACACTACAGCTCCACACTTCAGCTCCACACACTACAGCTCCACACACTACAGCTCCACACTACAGCTCCACACACTACAGCTCCACACTCTACAGCTCCACACTACAGCTCCACACTTCAGCTCCACACACTACTGCTCCACACACTACAGCTCCACATTACAGCTCCACATTACAGCTCCACACACTACAGCTCCACACACTACAGCTCCACACACTACAGCTCCACACTACAGCTCCACACTACAGCTCCACACACTACAGCTCCACACTACAGCTCCACACACTACAGCTCCACACACTACAGCTCTACACTACAGCTCCACACACTACAGCTCCACACTACAGCTCCACACTACAGCTCCACACACTACTGCTCCACACACTACAGCTCCACACTACAGCTCCACACTACAGCTCCACACACTACAGCTCCACACACTACAGCTCCACACTACAGCTCCACACTACAGCTCCACACACTACAGCTCCACACACTACAGCTCCACACAACAGCTCCACACAATACAGCTCCACACACTACAGCTCCACACTACAGCTCCACACTACAGCTCCACACACTACAGCTCCACACTACAGCTCTAGAATACAGCTCCATACACTACAGCTCCACACTAAAGCTCCACACTACAGCTCCACACACTACAGCTCCACACTAAAGCTCCACACTACAGCTCCACACTACAGCTCCACACTACAGCTCCACAAACTACAGCTCCACACTACAGCTCCACACTACAGCTCCACACTACAGCTCCACACTAAAGCTCCACACTACAGCTCCACACTACAGCTCCACAAACTACAGCTCCACAAACTACAGCTCCACACTACAGCTCCACACTACAGCTCCACACACTACAGCTCCACACTACAGCTCCACACGCTACAGCTCCACACGCTACAGCTCCACACGCTACAGCTCCACACACTACAGCTCCACACTACAGCTCAACAGTACAGCTCCACACGCTACAGCTCCACACACTACAGCTCCATACTACAGCTCCACGCTACAGCTCCACGCTACAGCTCCACGCAACAGCTCCACACTACAGCTCCACACACTACAGCTCAACACACTACAGCTCAACACACTACAGCTCCCCACACTACAGCTCTACACTACAGCTCCACACACTACAGCTCCACATACTACAGCTCCACACTACAGCTCCACACTACAGCTCCACACTACAGCTCCACACACTACAGCTCCACACACTACATCTCCACACTACAGCTCCACACTACAGCTCCACACTTCAGCTCCACACACTACAGCTCCACACACTACAGCTCCACACTCTACAGCTCCTCACACTACAGCTCCACACTACAGCTCCACACTACAGCTCCACACACTACAGCTCCACACACTACAGCTCCACACTACAGCTCCACACACTACAGCTCCACACACTACAGCTCCACACTACAGCTCCACACTACAGCTCCACACACTACAGCTCCAAAATACAGCTCCCCACACTACAGCTCCACACACTACAGCTCCACACACTACAGCTCCACACTACAGCTCCACACACTACAGCTCCACACACTACAGCTCCACACACTACAGCTCCAAACTACAGCTCCACGCTACAGCTCCACGCTACAGCTCCACGCAACAGCTCCACACACAACAAATCCAAACACTACAGCTCAACACACTACAGCTCCCCACACTACAGCTCCACACACTACAGCTCTACACTACAGCTCCACACACTACAGTTCCACATACTACAGCTCCACACTACAGCTCCACACTACAGCTCCACACACTACAGCTCCACACTACAGCTCCACACTACAGCTCCACACACTACAGCTCCACACAACAGCTCCACACACTACAGCTCCACACACTACAGCTCCACACTACAGCTCCACACACTACAGCTCCACACTACAGCTCCACACTACAGCTCCACACACTACAGCTCTAGAATACAGCTCCACACTCTACAGCTCCACACTACACTACAGCTCCACACTCTACAGCTCCTCACACTACAGCTCCACACTAAAGCTCCACACTACAGCTCCACACTACAGCTCCACACACTACAGCTCCACAAACTACAGCTCCACACTACAGCTCCACACTACAGCTCCACACTACAGCTCAACAGTACAGCTCCACACACTACAGCTCCAAACTACAGCTCCACGCTACAGCTCCACGCTACAGCTCCACGCAACAGCTCCACACTACAGCTCCACACACTACAGCTCCACACTACAGCTCCACACTACAGCTCCACACTACAGCTCCACACACTACAGCTCCACACTACAGCTCCACACACTACAGCTCCACATACTACAGCTCCACACACTACAGCTCCACACACTACAGCTCCACATACTACAGCTCCACACACTACAGCTCCACGCTACAGCTCTACACACTACAGCTCCACACTACAGCTCCACACTACAGCTCCAAACACTACTGCTCCACACACTACAGCTCCACACTACAGCTCCACACTACAGCTCCACACTACAGCTCCACACGCTACAGCTCCACACACTAAAGCTCAACACTACAGCTCCACACTACAGCTCCACACTACAGCTCCACACACTACAGCTCCACACTACAGCTCCACACACTACAGCTCCACACTACAGCTCCACACACTACAGCTCCACACTACAGCTCCACACACTACAGCTCCACACTCTACAGCTCCACACTACACTACAGCTCCACACTACACTACAGCTCCACGCTACAGCTCCACACTACAGCTCCACACTACAGCTCCACACACTAAAGCTCCACACACTACAGCTCCACACTACAGGTCCACACTACAGCTCCACACACTACAGCTCCACACTACAGCTCCACACACTACAGCTCCACACACTACAGCTCCACACTACAGCTCCACACAATACAACTCCACACTACAGCTCCACACTACAGCTCCACACACTACAGCTCCACACACTACAGCTCCACACTACAGCACCACACACTACAGCTCCACACTACAGCCCCACACACTACAGCTCTACACTACAGCTCCACACACTACAGCTCCACACACTACAGCTCCACACTACAACTCCACACACTACAGCTCCACACTACAGCTCCACACTACAGCTCCACACTACAGCTCCACACACTACAACTCCACACTACAGCTCCACACACTACAGCTCCACACACTACAGCTCCACACACTACAGCTCCACACACTACAGCTCCACACACTACAGCTCCACACACTACAGCTCCACACTACAGCTCCACACTACAGCTCCACACACTACAGCTCCACACACTACAGCTCCACACACTACAGCTCCACACACTACAGCTCCACACTACAGCTCCACACACTACAGCTCCACACTACAGCTCCACACACACTACAGCTCCACACACTACAGCTCCACACACTACAACTCCACACTACAGCTCCACACACTACAGCTCCACACACTACAGCTCCACACACTACAGCTCCACACTACAGCTCCACACAATACAACTCCACACTACAGCTCCACACTACAGCTCCACACACTACAGCTCCACACTACAGCTCCACACACTACAGCTCCACACTACAGCTCCACACTACAGCTCCACACACTACAGCTCCACACACTACAGCTCCACACACTACAGCTCCACACACTACAGCTCCACACACTACAGCTCCACACTACAGCTCCACACAATACAACGCCACACTACAGCTCCACACTACAGCTCCACACACTACAGCTCCACACTACAGCTCCACACTACAGCTCCACACACTACAGCTCCACACACTACAGCTCCACACACTACACCTCCACACTACAGCTCCACACACTACAGCTCCACACACTACAGCTCCACACTACAGCTCCACACACACTACAGCTCCACACACTACAACTCCACACTACAGCTCCACACACTACAGCTCCACACACTACAACTCCACACACTACAGCTCCACACTACAGCTCCACACTACAGCTCCACACACTACAGCTCCACACTACAGCTCTACACTACAGCTCCACACACTACAGCTCCACACACTACAGCTCCACACACTACAGCTCCACACTACAGCTCCACACACACTACAGCTCCACACACACATTTATTTTCTCTTTCCCCCCTCTCTCTGTAAACACTGTGTTCTGGAGCTTTCCCTCTCCTCTCTCCTCTCCCCCTCTCTCTCCTTTCCTCTCCCCTCTCTCCCCTTTCCTCTCTCCTTTCTCTCATTTCCTCTCCCCCTCTCCCTCTCTCACCTCTCTCCTTCTCTCTCCCCCTCTTTCCCCCTCTCTCTCTCTCCTCTCTCCCCCTCTCTCCTTTCCTCTCTCCTTTCCTCTCCCCTCTCTCCCCTTTCCTCTCTCCTTTCTCTCCCCCTCTCCCTCTCTCACCTCTCTCCTTCTCTCTCCCCATCTTTCCCCCTCTCTCTCTCTCTGTCCTTTCCTCTCTCCTCTCCCCCTCTCTCTCCTCTCCCCCTCTCTCTCCCCTCTCCCCCTCTCTCTCCTCTCTCTCCTCTCCCCCTCTCTCTCTCCCCTCTCTCCCCCTCTCCTCTCTCCTCTCCCCCTCTCTCTCTCTCCTCTCCCCCTCTCTCTCCTCTCTCTCTCCTTCTCTCTCCCCTCTCTCTCCTCTCCCCCTCTCTCTCCTCTCCTCTCCGCCTCTCCCCCTCTCTCTCCTCTCCGCCTCTCCCCCTCTCTCTCCTCTCCCCCTCTCTCTCCTCTCCCCCTCTCCTCTCTCCCCCTCTCTCTCCTCTCTCTCCCTCCCTCTCCTCTCTCTCCTCTTTCTTCTCCTCTCCCCCTCTCCCCCTCTCTCTCCTCTCCCCCTCTCTCCTCTCTCTCCTCTCTCCCCCTCTCTCTCCTCTCTCCCCCTCTCCTCTCTCCCCCTCTCTCTCCTCTCTCCCCCTCTCTCCTCTCTCTCCTCTCTCCCCCTCTCTCTCCTCTCTCCCCCTCTCCTCTCTCCCCCTCTCTCTCCTCTCTCCCCCTCTCTCTCCTCTCTCTCCCTCCCTCTCCTCTCTCTCCTCTTTCTTCTCCTCTCCCCCTCTCCCCCTCTCTCTCCTCTCCGCCTCTCCCCCTCTCTCTCCTCTCCCCCCTCTCCCTCTCTCTCCTCTCCCCCTCTCTCTCTCCCTCCCTCTCCTCTCTCTCTCCTTTCCTCTCCCTCTCTCTCCTTCTCTCTCTCCTCTCTCTCCCTCCCTCTCCTCTCTCTTCTCCTCTCCCCCTCTCTCTCCTCTCCTCTCCGCCTCTCCCCCTCTCTCTCCTCTCCGCCTCTCCCCCTCTCTCTCCTCTCCCCCTCTCTCTCCTCTCCCCCTCTCTCTCCTCTCCCCCTCTCTCTCCTCCCTCCCCCTCTCTCTCCTCTCTCCCCCTCTCTCTCCTCTCCCCCTCTCCCCCTCTCTCTCCTCTCCCCCTCTCTCCTCTCTCTCCTCTCTCCCCCTCTCTCTCCTCTCTCCCCCTCTCTCTCCTCTCTCTCCCTCCCTCTCCTCTCTCTCCTCTTTCTTCTCCTCTCTCTCCTCTCCCCCTCTCTCTCCTCTCCCCCTCTCTCCTCTCTCCCCCTCTCTCTCCTCTCTCCCCCTCTCTCTCCTCTCTCTCCCTCCCTCTCCTCTCTCTCCTCTTTCTTCTCCTCTCCCCCTCTCTCTCCTCTCCCCCTCTCTCTCCTCTCCCCCTCTCTCTCCTCTCCCCCTCTCTCTCCTCTCCCCCTCTCTCTCCTCTCCCCCTCTCTCTCCTCTCTCCCCCTCTCTCTCCTCTCTCCCCCTCTCTCCCCCTCTCTCTCCTCTCTCCCCCTCTCCTCTCTCCCCCCCTCTCTCCTCTCTCCCCCTCTCTCTCCTCTCTCCCCCTCTCTCTCCTCTCCCCCTCTCTCTCCTCTCCCCCTCTCCCCTCTCTCCCCCTCTCTCTCCTCTCTCCCCCTCTCTCTCCTCTCCCCCTCCCTCTCCTCTCTCTCCTCTTTCTTCTCCTCTCCCCCTCTCTCTCCTCTCTCCCCCTCTCTCTCCTCTCCCCCTCTCTCTCTGTAAACTCTGTGTTCTCTCTCTTTCCTTCCTCTGTTCCACTCTTTCTGCTGAGCTCACTGAAGTGTGGCTCATGGTTCCTGGTTTGGCTCGGGCGGCTCCTGGAGGACTCAGAGTTTCCCACTCGTGGAGCGACTGGAGTGTTCTGATGCAGTAAAGATGTTCACACTTCAGAGCGCTAACGAGGCTCTGCTAACGAGGCTCTGCTAACGAGGCTCTGCTAACGAGGCTCTGCTAACGACGCTCTGCTAACGAGGCTCTGCTCGTTAGCACTGTGTGGACCATTCAACGGTCAGATGGTCAGATGGTCAGATGGCCAGAAGGTCAGATGGTCAGAAGGTCAGATGGTCAGAAGGTCAGATCAGTTATTCATTAGTTGTGATTCATCTGTTCCCAGAAGCTCCAGGTGATGTGTGCCTGTGCTAACCACTCTGCCACGGTGAGTTACACATGTGACTCAGGTCTGTGTCTCCAGGAGCCTCGTGTGGCTCAGCTTCATTCATCCCACATGACATCACACGTCCTACACTCCAGAGCCTCCTCTCTCCTCCTCTCCTCCCTCTCTCCCTCATGAGGGGCAGGTCCAGTAGGAGTGTCTCTGCCTCCTCTCTCCTCTCCTCCCTCCTCTCCTCCCTCTCTCCCTCATGAGGGGCAGGTCCAGTAGGAGTGTCTCTGCCTCCTCTCTCCTCTCCTCCCTCCTCTCCTCCCTCTCTCCCTCATGAGGGGCAGGTCCAGTAGGAGTGTCTCTGCCTCCTCTCTCCTCTCCTCCCTCCTCTCCTCCCTCTCTCCCTCATGAGGGGCAGGTCCAGTAGGAGTGTCTCTGCCTCCTCTCTCCTCTCCTCCCTCCTCTCCTCCCTCTCTCCCTCATGAGGGGCAGGTCCAGTAGGAGTGTCTCTGCCTCCTCTCTCCTCTCCTCCCTCCTCTCCTCCCTCTCTCCCTCATGAGGGGCAGGTCCAGTAGGAGTGTCTCTGCCTCACTGCTGGTCCTGATTCTGGATGAAGTGAGACTGCTCTGAACACAGGACGCCTCAGGTAAGAGTCCTCACTTGATCTTTCCTTTTCAATTTAAAGTGTTGTTTGTAGTCTTCATAACTGGAGCATCTTCTCTGCTGAAGGTCAAAGTGTTGACTCTCTTCTGCTGCTGAAGGTCAAAGTGTTGACTCTCTTCTGCTGCTGAAGGTCAAAGTGTTGACTCTCTTCTGCTGCTGAAGGTCAAAGTGTTGACTCTCTTCTGCTGCTGAAGGTCAAAGTGTTGACTCTCTTCTGCTGCTGAAGGTCAAAGTGTTGACTCTCTTCTGCTGCTGAAGGTCAAAGTGTTGACTCTCTTCTGTGAGTTACTTTAAAACTCTAAAGTCTAATCGAACCTTAGACCTTGCTGCAATCATTAAAGATCTAAAGAATGTTTAGGCCCTATATTGGTCACAATCTGGAGTGGTGTGAGTTTGCATGTTCTCCCCATGCCCTCGTGGGTGTGTCCCCATCAACACAAAACTTGCACCAGGTACAATCCTCCAGTGAAGGTCCTGACCAAGACTAGAACAAAGATCTGGAGACCACTGAGACCACTGAGACCACTGAGACCACTGAGAGCACTGAGAGCACTGAGAGCACTGAGAGCACTGAGAGCACTGAGACCACTGAGAGCACTGAGAGCACTGAGAGCACTGAGACCACTGAGACCACTGAGACCACTGAGACCACTGAGACCACTGAGAGCACTGAGACCACTGAGACCACTGAGACCACTGAGACCACTGAGACCACTGAGACTACGGAGAGCACTGAGACTACGGAGACTACGTAGACTACGGAGAGCACTGAGAGCACAGAGAGCACTGAGACTACGGAGACTACGTAGACTGCGGAGAGCACCCTGAGGAGATGCTCCACGGGCACTGAAGGACGGGTCAAATGCAGAGGACGCAATATCCTACAGCAAGCACGACGACAAGAGGAAGCACGACGACAAGAGGAAGCACGACGACAAGAGGAAGCACGACGACAAGAGGAAGCACGACGACAAGAGGAAGCACGACGACAAGAGGAAGCACGACGACAAGAGGAAGCACGACGACAAGAGGAAGCACGACGACAAGAGGAAGCACGACGACAAGAGGAAGCACGACGACAAGAGGAAGCACGACGACAAGAGGAAGCACGACGACAAGAGGAAGCACGACGACAAGAGGAAGCACGACGACAAGAGGAAGCACGACGACAAGAGGAAGCACGACGACAAGAGGAAGCACGACGACAAGAGGAAGCACGACGACAAGAGGAAGCTTAGGAGTTTAGAGTCTGGAGTCAGCTCTGTAGATCGAGATGCTCTTCATCTGCCTGAATGAACCCTATAGAGATGAACCTCCATCTCTCCATCTATCTCCACAGTCCTGGTTTAGACCTGGTTAAGTCCTGGTTTAGTCCTGGTTTAGTCCTGGTTAAGTCCTGGTTTAGTCCTGGTTTAGTCCTGGTTTAGTCGTGGTTTAGTCGTGGTTTAGTCATGGTTTAGTCATGGTTTAGACCTGGTTTAGACCTGATTTTAATCCTGGTTTAGACCTGGTTTAGACCTGGTTTAGACCTGGTTTAGACCTGGTTTAGACCTGATTTTAATCCTGGTTTAGACCTGGTTTAGACCTGGTTTAGACCTGGTTTAGACCTGGTTTGGACCTGGTTTGGACCTGGTTTAGTCCTGGTTTAGTCCTGGTTTAGTCCTGGTTTAGTCCTGGTTTAGACCTGGTTTAGTCCTGGTTAAGTCCTGGTTAAGTCCTGGTTTAGACCTGGTTTAGTCCTGGTTTAGTCCTGGTTAAGTCCTGGTTTAGACCTGGTTTAGTCCTGGTTTAGTCCTGGTTAAGTCCTGGTTTAGATCTGGTTTAGACCTGGTTTAGACCTGGTTTAGTCCTGGTTAAGTCCTGGTTTAGTCCTGGTTAAGTCCTGGTTTAGACCTGGTTTAGTCCTGGTTTAGTCCTGGTTAAGTCCTGGTTTAGATCTGGTTTAGACCTGGTTTAGACCTGGTTTAGTCCTGGTTAAGTCCTGGTTAAGTCCTGGTTTAGTCCTGGTTTAGTCCTGGTTTAGTCCTGGTTAAGTCCTGGTTTAGACCTGGTTTAGTCCTGGTTTAGTCCTGGTTAAGTCCTGGTTTAGATCTGGTTTAGACCTGGTTTAGACCTGGTTTAGTCCTGGTTAAGTCCTGGTTAAGTCCTGGTTTAGTCCTGGTTTAGTCCTGGTTTAGTCCTGGTTAAGTCCTGGTTTAGACCTGGTTTAGTCCTGGTTTAGTCCTGGTTAAGTCCTGGTTTAGATCTGGTTTAGACCTGGTTTAGACCTGGTTTAGTCCTGGTTAAGTCCTGGTTTAGTCCTGGTTTAGTCCACTCACAGCCACAGGGGGCTCTCAACACTTTGCTGTAATGTCTTTCCCTGGTCTCAGCTCGTTTCACACTCTCTCCTCTAATAAAGGTCGGGGGCGTGTTTAGTGTGAAGTATTTGCTGCAGAGGCAGATTCTTGTGGCTCTCGCCGCAGTCGCCGTCTTCATCATGAGATCATCATTACAGACTGAGGAGCGGAAAATATACATCCCCCTGAGAACCAGGGTTTAGTCCTGGTTTAGACCTGGTTTAGACCTGGTTTAGACCTGGTTTAGACCTGGTTTAGACCTGGTTTAGTCCTGGTTTAGTCCTGGTTTAGTCCTGGTTTAGTCCTGGTTTAGTTCTGGTTTAGTCCTGGTTAAGACCTGGTTTAGTCCTGGTTTAGTCCTGGTTTAGTCCTGGTTTAGTTCTGGTTTAGTCCTGGTTTAGACCTGGTTTAGTCCTGGTTTAGTCCTGGTTTAGTCCTGGTTAAGTCCTGGTTAAGTCCTGGTTTAGACCTGGTTTAGTCCTGGTTTAGTCCTGCTTTAGTCCTGGTTTAGTCCTGGTTTAGAACTGGTTTAGTCCTGGTTTAGTCCTGGTTAAGTCCTGGTTTAGACCTGGTTTAGTCCTGGTTTAGTCCTGGTTAAGTCCTGGTTTAGACCTGGTTTAGTCCTGGTTAAGTCCTGGTTAAGTCCTGGTTTAGACCTGGTTTGGACCTGGTTTGGTCCTGGTTTAGTCCTGGTTTAGACCTGGTTTAGACCTGGTTTAGTCCTGGTTTAGTCCTGGTTTAGTCCTGGTTTAGTCCTGGTTTAGACCTGGTTTAGACCTGGTTTAGACCTGGTTTAGTCCTGGTTTAGTCCTGGTTTAGTCCTGGTTTAGTCCTGGTTTAGTCCTGCTTTAGTCCTGCTTTAGTCCTGCTTTAGTCCTGCTTTAGTCCTGCTTTAGTCCTGGTTTAGTCCTGGTTAAGTCCTGGTTTAGACCAGGTTTAGTCCTGGTTTAGTCCTGGTTTAGACCTGGTTTAGACCTGGTTTAGTCCTGGTTTAGTCCTGGTTTAGACCTGGTTTAGACCTGGTTTAGTCCTGGTTTAGTCCTGGTTTAGTCCTGGTTTAGTCCTGGTTTAGTCCTGGTTTAGACCTGGTTTAGTCCTGGTTAAGTCCTGGTTTAGTCCTGGTTAAGTCCTGGTTTAGTCCTGGTTTAGTCCTGGTTTAGTCCTGGTTTAGTTCTGGTTTAGTCCTGGTTTAGTCCTGGTTTAGTCCTGGTTTAGTCCTGGTTTAGTCCTGGTTAAGTCCTGGTTAAGTCCTGGTTTAGACCTGGTTTAGTCCTGGTTTAGTCCTGGTTAAGTCCTGGTTTAGACCTGGTTTAGTCCTGGTTTAGTCCTGGTTTAGTCCTGGTTTAGACCTGGTTTAGTCCTGGTTAAGTCCTGGTTTAGTCCTGGTTTAGTCCTGGTTAAGTCCTGGTTTAGTCCTGGTTTAGTCCTGGTTTAGACCTGGTTTAGTCCTGGTTTAGACCTGGTTTAGTCCTGGTTTAGTCCTGGTTTAGACCTGGTTTAGACCTGGTTTAGTCCTGGTTTAGACCTGGTTTAGTCCTGGTTTAGTCCTGGTTAAGTCCTGGTTAAGTCCTGGTTTAGACCTGGTTTAGTCCTGGTTTAGTCCTGGTTTAGTCCTGGTTTAGTCCTGGTTTAGTCCTGGTTTAGACCTGGTTTAGTCCTGGTTTAGTCCTGGTTTAGTCCTGGTTTAGACCTGGTTTAGTCCTGGTTTAGTCCTGGTTTAGTCCTGGTTTGGTCCTGGTTTGGTCCTGGTTTAGTCCTGGTTTAGTCCTGGTTTAGTCCTGGTTAAGTCCTGGTTAAGTCCTGGTTTAGACCTGGTTTAGTCCTGGTTTAGTCCTGGTTTAGTCCTGGTTTAGACCTGGTTTAGTCCTGGTTTAGACCTGGTTTAGTCCTGGTTTAGTCCTGGTTTAGACCTGGTTTAGTCCTGGTTTAGACCTGGTTTAGTCCTGGTTTAGTCCTGGTTTAGTCCTGGTTTGGTCCTGGTTTAGTCCTGGTTTGGTCCTGGTTTGGTCCTGGTTTAGTCCTGGTTTAGTCCTGGTTTAGTCCTGGTTTAGTCCTGGTTTAGTCCTGGTTTGGTCCTGGTTTAGTCCTGGTTTGGTCCTGGTTTGGTCCTGGTTTAGTCCTGGTTTAGTCCTGGTTTAGTCCTGGTTTAGACCTGGTTTAGTCCTGGTTTAGTCCTGGTTTAGTCCTGGTTTAGTCCTGGTTTAGTCCTGGTTTAGTCCTGGTTTGGTCCTGGTTTAGTCCTGGTTTAGTCCTGGTTTAGTCCTGGTTTGGTCCTGGTTTAGTCCTGGTTTAGTCCTGGTTTAGTCCTGGTTTAGACCTGGTTTAGTCCTGGTTTAGTCCTGGTTTAGTCCTGGTTTAGTCCTGGTTTAGTCCTGGTTTAGTCCTGGTTTGGTCCTGGTTTAGTCCTGGTTTAGTCCTGGTTTAGTCCTGGTTTAGTCCTGGTTTAGTCCTGGTTTAGTCCTGGTTTAGTCCTGTATGTAACTGGGTCAGCGTTGGCTGGTATTTTCCATGTTGCTCTGTGGAAACACTGAGACCTGATTTAGTCCCTGTAACCGGTTGGTCCTGGTCCTGGTCCTGGTTGTCCTCAGGTGTGCGTCCTTCTTAACCTGTTGTCCTCTGGTTGTCCTCAGGTGTGCGTCCTTCTTAACCTGTTGTCCTCTGGTTGTCCTCAGGTGTGCGTCCTTCTTAACCTGTTGTCCTCTGGTTGTCCTCAGGTGTGCGTCCTTCTTAGCCTGTTGTCCTCTGGTTGTCCTCAGGTGTGCGTCCTTCTTAACCTGTTGTCCTCTGGTTGTCCTCAGGTGTGCGTCCTTCTTAACCTGTTGTCCTCTGGTTGTCCTCAGGTGTGCGTCCTTCTTAACCTGTTGTCCTCTGGTTGTCCTCAGGTGTGCGTCCTTCTTAACCTGTTGTCCTCTGGTTGTCCTCAGGTGTGCGTCCTTCTTAACCTGTTGTCCTCTGGTTGTCCTCAGGTGTGCGTCCTTCTTAACCTGTTGTCCTCTGGTTGTCCTCAGGTGTGCGTCCTTCTTAACCTGTTGTCCTCTGGTTGTCCTCAAGTGTGCGTCCTTCTTAACCTGTTGTCCTCTGGTTGTCCTCAGGTGTGCGTCCTTCTTAACCTGTTGTCCTCTGGTTGTCCTCAGGTGTGCGTCCTTCTTAACCTGTTGTCCTCTGGTTGTCCTCAGGTGTGCGTCCTTCTTAACCTGTTGTCCTCTGGTTGTCCTCAGGTGTGCGTCCTTCTTAACCTGTTGTCCTCTGGTTGTCCTCAGGTGTGCGTCCTTCTTAGCCTGTTGTCCTCTGGTTGTCCTCAGGTGTGCGTCCTTCTTAACCTGTTGTCCTCTGGTTGTCCTCAGGTGTGCGTCCTTCTTAACCTGTTGTCCTCTGGTTGTCCTCAGGTGTGCGTCCTTCTTAACCTGTTGTCCTCTGGTTGTCCTCAGGTGTGCGTCCTTCTTAACCTGTTGTCCTCTGGTTGTCCTCAGGTGTGCGTCCTTCTTAACCTGTTGTCCTCTGGTTGTCCTCAGGTGTGCGTCCTTCTTAACCTGTTGTCCTCTGGTTGTCCTCAGGTGTGCGTCCTTCTTTGCCTGTTGTCCTCTGGTTGTCCTCAGGTGTGCGTCCTTCTTAACCTGTTGTCCTCTGGTTGTCCTCAGGTGTGCGTCCTTCTTAACCTGTTGTCCTCTGGTTGTCCTCAGGTGTGCGTCCTTCTTAACCTGTTGTCCTCTGGTTGTCCTCAGGTGTGCGTCCTTCTTAACCTGTTGTCCTCTGGTTGTCCTCAGGTGTGCGTCCTTCTTAACCTGTTGTCCTCTGGTTGTCCTCAGGTGTGCGTCCTTCTTAACCTGTTGTCCTCTGGTTGTCCTCAGGTGTGCGTCCTTCTTAACCTGTTGTCCTCTGGTTGTCCTCAGGTGTGCGTCCTTCTTAACCTGTTGTCCTCTGGTTGTCCTCAGGTGTGCGTCCTTCTTAACCTGTTGTCCTCTGGTTGTCCTCAAGTGTGCGTCCTTCTTAACCTGTTGTCCTCTGGTTGTCCTCAGGTGTGCGTCCTTCTTAGCCTGTTGTCCTCTGGTTGTCCTCAGGTGTGCGTCCTTCTTAACCTGTTGTCCTCTGGTTGTCCTCAGGTGTGCGTCCTTCTTAACCTGTTGTCCTCTGGTTGTCCTCAGGTGTGCGTCCTTCTTAACCTGTTGTCCTCTGGTTGTCCTCAGGTGTGCGTCCTTCTTAACCTGTTGTCCTCTGGTTGTCCTCAGGTGTGCGTCCTTCTTAACCTGTTGTCCTCTGGTTGTCCTCAGGTGTGCGTCCTTCTTAACCTGTTGTCCTCTGGTTGTCCTCAGGTGTGCGTCCTTCTTAACCTGTTGTCCTCTGGTTGTCCTCAGGTGTGCGTCCTTCTTAACCTGTTGTCCTCTGGTTGTCCTCAGGTGTGCGTCCTTCTTAACCTGTTGTCCTCTGGTTGTCCTCAAGTGTGCGTCCTTCTTAACCTGTTGTCCTCTGGTTGTCCTCAGGTGTGCGTCCTTCTTAACCTGTTGTCCTCTGGTTGTCCTCAGGTGTGCGTCCTTCTTAACCTGTTGTCCTCTGGTTGTCCTCAGGTGTGCGTCCTTCTTAACCTGTTGTCCTCTGGTTGTCCTCAGGTGTGCGTCCTTCTTAACCTGTTGTCCTCTGGTTGTCCTCAGGTGTGCGTCCTTCTTAACCTGTTGTCCTCTGGTTGTCCTCAGGTGTGCGTCCTTCTTAGCCTGTTGTCCTCTGGTTGTCCTCAGGTGTGCGTCCTTCTTAACCTGTTGTCCTCTGGTTGTCCTCAGGTGTGCGTCCTTCTTAACCTGTTGTCCTCTGGTTGTCCTCAGGTGTGCGTCCTTCTTAACCTGTTGTCCTCTGGTTGTCCTCAGGTGTGCGTCCTTCTTAACCTGTTGTCCTCTGGTTGTCCTCAGGTGTGCGTCCTTCTTAACCTGTTGTCCTCTGGTTGTCCTCAGGTGTGCGTCCTTCTTAACCTGTTGTCCTCTGGTTGTCCTCAGGTGTGCGTCCTTCTTAGCCTGTTGTCCTCTGGTTGTCCTCAGGTGTGCGTCCTTCTTAACCTGTTGTCCTCTGGTTGTCCTCAGGTGTGCGTCCTTCTTAACCTGTTGTCCTCAGGTTGTCCTCAGGTGTGCGTCCTTCTTAACCTGTTGTCCTCTGGTTGTCCTCAGGTGTGCGTCCTTCTTAACCTGTTGTCCTCTGGTTGTCCTCAGGTGTGCGTCCTTCTTAACCTGTTGTCCTCTGGTTGTCCTCAGGTGTGCGTCCTTCTTAACCTGTTGTCCTCTGGTTGTCCTCAGGTGTGCGTCCTTCTTAACCTGTTGTCCTCTGGTTGTCCTCAGGTGTGCGTCCTTCTTAACCTGTTGTCCTCTGGTTGTCCTCAGGTGTGCGTCCTTCTTAACCTGTTGTCCTCTGGTTGTCCTCAGGTGTGCGTCCTTCTTAACCTGTTGTCCTCTGGTTGTCCTCAGGTGTGCGTCCTTCTTAGCCTGTTGTCCTCTGGTTGTCCTCAGGTGTGCGTCCTTCTTAACCTGTTGTCCTCTGGTTGTCCTCAGGTGTGCGTCCTTCTTAACCTGTTGTCCTCTGGTTGTCCTCAGGTGTGCGTCCTTCTTAACCTGTTGTCCTCTGGTTGTCCTCAGGTGTGCGTCCTTCTTAACCTGTTGTCCTCTGGTTGTCCTCAGGTGTGCGTCCTTCTTAACCTGTTGTCCTCTGGTTGTCCTCAGGTGTGCGTCCTTCTTAACCTGTTGTCCTCTGGTTGTCCTCAGGTGTGCGTCCTTCTTAGCCTGTTGTCCTCTGGTTGTCCTCAGGTGTGCGTCCTTCTTAACCTGTTGTCCTCTGGTTGTCCTCAGGTGTGCGTCCTTCTTAACCTGTTGTCCTCAGGTTGTCCTCAGGTGTGTGTCCTTCTTAACCTGTTGTCCTCTGGTTGTCCTCAGGTGTGCGTCCTTCTTAACCTGTTGTCCTCTGGTTGTCCTCAGGTGTGCGTCCTTCTTAACCTGTTGTCCTCTGGTTGTCCTCAGGTGTGCGTCCTTCTTAACCTGTTGTCCTCTGGTTGTCCTCAGGTGTGCGTCCTTCTTAACCTGTTGTCCTCTGGTTGTCCTCAGGTGTGCGTCCTTCTTAACCTGTTGTCCTCTGGTTGTCCTCAGGTGTGCGTCCTTCTTAACCTGTTGTCCTCTGGTTGTCCTCAGGTGTGCGTCCTTCTTAACCTGTTGTCCTCTGGTTGTCCTCAGGTGTGCGTCCTTCTTAACCTGTTGTCCTCTGGTTGTCCTCAGGTGTGCGTCCTTCTTAACCTGTTGTCCTCTGGTTGTCCTCAGGTGTGCGTCCTTCTTAGCCTGTTGTCCTCTGGTTGTCCTCAGGTGTGCGTCCTTCTTAACCTGTTGTCCTCTGGTTGTCCTCAGGTGTGCGTCCTTCTTAACCTGTTGTCCTCTGGTTGTCCTCAGGTGTGCGTCCTTCTTAACCTGTTGTCCTCTGGTTGTCCTCAGGTGTGCGTCCTTCTTAACCTGTTGTCCTCTGGTTGTCCTCAGGTGTGCGTCCTTCTTAACCTGTTGTCCTCTGGTTGTCCTCAGGTGTGCGTCCTTCTTAACCTGTTGTCCTCTGGTTGTCCTCAGGTGTGCGTCCTTCTTAACCTGTTGTCCTCTGGTTGTCCTCAAGTGTGCGTCCTTCTTAACCTGTTGTCCTCTGGTTGTCCTCAGGTGTGCGTCCTTCTTAACCTGTTGTCCTCTGGTTGTCCTCAGGTGTGCGTCCTTCTTAACCTGTTGTCCTCTGGTTGTCCTCAGGTGTGCGTCCTTCTTAACCTGTTGTCCTCTGGTTGTCCTCAGGTGTGCGTCCTTCTTAACCTGTTGTCCTCTGGTTGTCCTCAAGTGTGCGTCCTTCTTAACCTGTTGTCCTCTGGTTGTCCTCAGGTGTGCGTCCTTCTTAACCTGTTGTCCTCTGGTTGTCCTCAGGTGTGCGTCCTTCTTAACCTGTTGTCCTCTGGTTGTCCTCAGGTGTGCGTCCTTCTTAACCTGTTGTCCTCTGGTTGTCCTCAGGTGTGCGTCCTTCTTAACCTGTTGTCCTCTGGTTGTCCTCAGGTGTGCGTCCTTCTTAACCTGTTGTCCTCTGGTTGTCCTCAGGTGTGCGTCCTTCTTAACCTGTTGTCCTCTGGTTGTCCTCAGGTGTGCGTCCTTCTTAGCCTGTTGTCCTCTGGTTGTCCTCAGGTGTGCGTCCTTCTTAACCTGTTGTCCTCTGGTTGTCCTCAGGTGTGCGTCCTTCTTAACCTGTTGTCCTCTGGTTGTCCTCAGGTGTGCGTCCTTCTTAACCTGTTGTCCTCAGGTTGTCCTCAGGTGTGCGTCCTTCTTAACCTGTTGTCCTCTGGTTGTCCTCAGGTGTGCGTCCTTCTTAACCTGTTGTCCTCTGGTTGTCCTCAGGTGTGCGTCCTTCTTAACCTGTTGTCCTCTGGTTGTCCTCAGGTGTGCGTCCTTCTTAACCTGTTGTCCTCTGGTTGTCCTCAGATGTGCGTCCTTCTTAACCTGTTGTCCTCTGGTTGTCCTCAGGTGTGCGTCCTTCTTAACCTGTTGTCCTCTGGTTGTCCTCAGGTGTGCGTCCTTCTTAACCTGTTGTCCTCTGGTTGTCCTCAGGTGTGCGTCCTTCTTAACCTGTTGTCCTCTGGTTGTCCTCAGGTGTGCGTCCTTCTTAACCTGTTGTCCTCTGGTTGTCCTCAGGTGTGCGTCCTTCTTAACCTGTTGTCCTCTGGTTGTCCTCAGGTGTGCGTCCTTCTTAACCTGTTGTCCTCTGGTTGTCCTCAGGTGTGCGTCCTTCTTAACCTGTTGTCCTCTGGTTGTCCTCAGGTGTGCGTCCTTCTTAGCCTGTTGTCCTCTGGTTGTCCTCAGGTGTGCGTCCTTCTTAACCTGTTGTCCTCTGGTTGTCCTCAGGTGTGCGTCCTTCTTAACCTGTTGTCCTCTGGTTGTCCTCAGGTGTGCGTCCTTCTTAACCTGTTGTCCTCTGGTTGTCCTCAGGTGTGCGTCCTTCTTAACCTGTTGTCCTCTGGTTGTCCTCAGGTGTGCGTCCTTCTTAACCTGTTGTCCTCTGGTTGTCCTCAGGTGTGCGTCCTTCTTAGCCTGTTGTCCTCTGGTTGTCCTCAGGTGTGCGTCCTTCTTAACCTGTTGTCCTCTGGTTGTCCTCAGGTGTGCGTCCTTCTTAACCTGTTGTCCTCAGGTTGTCCTCAGGTGTGTGTCCTTCTTAACCTGTTGTCCTCTGGTTGTCCTCAGGTGTGCGTCCTTCTTAACCTGTTGTCCTCTGGTTGTCCTCAGGTGTGCGTCCTTCTTAACCTGTTGTCCTCTGGTTGTCCTCAGGTGTGCGTCCTTCTTAACCTGTTGTCCTCTGGTTGTCCTCAGGTGTGCGTCCTTCTTAACCTGTTGTCCTCTGGTTGTCCTCAGGTGTGCGTCCTTCTTAACCTGTTGTCCTCTGGTTGTCCTCAGGTGTGCGTCCTTCTTAACCTGTTGTCCTCTGGTTGTCCTCAGGTGTGCGTCCTTCTTAACCTGTTGTCCTCTGGTTGTCCTCAGGTGTGCGTCCTTCTTAACCTGTTGTCCTCTGGTTGTCCTCAGGTGTGCGTCCTTCTTAACCTGTTGTCCTCTGGTTGTCCTCAGGTGTGCGTCCTTCTTAACCTGTTGTCCTCTGGTTGTCCTCAGGTGTGCGTCCTTCTTAACCTGTTGTCCTCTGGTTGTCCTCAGGTGTGCGTCCTTCTTAACCTGTTGTCCTCTGGTTGTCCTCAGGTGTGCGTCCTTCTTAACCTGTTGTCCTCTGGTTGTCCTCAGGTGTGCGTCCTTCTTAACCTGTTGTCCTCAGGTTGTCCTCAGGTGTGCGTCCTTCTTAACCTGTTGTCCTCTGGTTGTCCTCAGGTCCTTCTTAACCTGTTGTCCTCTGGTTGTCCTTAGCTTTGAAGTGAAGATGAGAGTCCTGGTCCTCCTGGTGCTTCTCTCTTTGGGCCGGTCCAGCCCACATGAACCCCGGCCCGTTCTGGACCTGATCCGGGACTACGAAACCCTGATGGCGGACCAGGGGGACGAGCTGGACACGGAGGAGACGGGGGAGGACATGATTTCCGACGCCGATGAAGACGACGATGAAGACGACGACGATGAAGACGACAATGACGATGATGAAGAGGACTGCCCGTCTGGATGCCGCTGCTCGCCGGGAGTGGTGCAGTGCTCGGACAAAGGTATGTGGAGGGAGGTCTACGGGCGCGGCACACTACGGGCGCGGCACACTACGGGCGCGGCACACTACGGGCGCGGCACACTACGGGCGCGGCACACTACGGGCGCGGCACACTACGGGCACACGACGGGTCAAATGCAGAACCAGTGATTGGGTCAGTGTGTCTGTAGTTTAGACAGGGTCAGGGGTCAGATGTTGACCCGGGTCAGTGTGTCTGTAGTTTAGACAGGGTCAGGGGTCAGATGTTGACCCGGGTCAGTGTGTCTGTAGTTTAGACAGGGTCAGGGGTCAGATGTTGACCCGGGTCAGTGTGTCTGTAGTTTAGACAGGGTCAGGGGTCAGATGTTGACCCGGGTCAGTGTGTCTGTAGTTTAGACAGAGTCAGGGGTCAGATGTTGACCCGGGTCAGTGTGTCTGTAGTTGTGTTTCTCTAATGTTAAAGTTTGTCTGGATTAAACCGACTCAAAACATTTTTTTATAACAAAAAAAGAATAAAACACTTTTTTCATAAATATTCTCAATATTCAGTGTCTGGGGACAGGGGGACATGCTCTGGGGACACGGGGACATGCTCTGGGGACAGGAGAACGTGCTCTGGGGACAGGGGGACGTGTCTGGGGACAGGGGGACATGCATTGCGGACAGGAGGACGTGCTCTGGGGACAGGGGGACGTGTCTGGGGACAGGGGGACGGGTCTGGGGACAGGGGGACGTGTCTGGGGACAAGGGGAGGTGTCTTGGGACAGGAGGTAGTGTCTGGGGACAGGGGGATGTGTCTGGGGACAGGGGGACGTGTCTGGGGACAGGGGGACGGGTCTGGGGACAGGGGGAGGTGCTCTGGGGACAGGGGGACGTGTCTGGGGACAAGGGGAGGTGTCTTGGGACAGGAGGTAGTGTCTGGGGACAGGGGGATGTGTCTGGGGACAGGGGGACGTGTCTGGGGACAGGGGGACGTGTCTGGGGACAGGAGGTAGTGTCTGGGGACAGGGGGATGTGTCTGGGGACAGGGGGACGTGTCTGGGGACAGGGGGACGTGTCTGGGGACAGGGGGACGTGTCTGGGGACAGGAGGTAGTGTCTGGGGACAGGGGGACGTGTCTGGGGACAGGGGGACGTGTCTGGGGACAGGGGGACGTGTCTGGGGACAGGAGGTAGTGTCTGGGGACAGGGGGATGTGTCTGGGGACAGGGGGACGTGTCTGGGGACAGGGGGACGTGTCTGGGGACAGGGGGACATGCTCTGATCTGTCTTTGGTCTCAGGTCTCATCTCTGTCCCAGAGAAGATCCCTCGGGACACAGTGATGCTGGACCTGCAGAACAACGACATCACCAAAGTCCAAGAGAACGACTTTAAAGGACTCACCGCGCTCTGGGTACTTCATGTATTTATATATGTACTTCAAATACTGCTTATGCAGAGAACTAACATCATGTATTTATATATATACTTCAAATTCTGCTTATGCTGAGAACTAACATCATGTATTTATATATATACTTCAAATACTGCTTATGCTGGGAACTAACTTCATGTATTTATATATATACTTCAAATACTGCTTATGCTGAGATCTAACATCATGTATTTATATATATACTTCAAATACTGCTTATGCTGAGATCTAACATCATGTATTTATATATATACTTCAAATACTGCTTATGCTGAGATCTAACATCATGTATTTATATATATACTTCAAATACTGCTTATGCTGAGAACTAACTTCATGTATTTATATATTTATACTTCAAATACTGCTTATGCTGAGAAGTACTTCACTGCAGACATGACGTCCACAGTGTTTCATAACGTGGTTCTCCAATCAGGAAGCAGAACCAGCCCCACATGACTAAATCCAATCCAAGACTCTGTAGTACCTTTTATCACCAGTAAGAGCGCCTCAGAGCGCCTCACAACACAGAACACCAGCTTACTGAACTCTAAAGAGCTCTCGTTGTTCATTAGATGATCTTACTGAACTCTAAAGAGCTCTCGTTGTTCATTAGATGATCTTACTGAACTCTAAAGAGCTCTCGTTGTTCATTAGATGATCTTGCTGAACTCTAAAGAGCTCTCGTTGTTCATTAGATGCTCTTGCTGAACTCTAAAGAGCTCTCGTTGTTCATTAGATGCTCTTGTTGAACTCTAAAGAGCTCTCGTTGTTCATTAGATGCTCTTACTGAACTCTAAAGAGCTCTCGTTGTTCATTAGATGCTCTTACTGAACTCTAAAGAGCTCTCGTTGTTCATTAGATGCTCTTACTGAACTCTAAAGAGCTCTCGTTGTTCATTAGATGCTCTTACTGAACTCTAAAGAGCTCTCGTTGTTCATGACATGCTCTTGCTGAACTCTAAAGAGCTCTCGTTGTTCATTAGATGCTCTTACTGAACTCTAAAGAGCTCTCGTTGTTCATTAGATGCTCTTACTGAACTCTAAAGAGCTCTCGTTGTTCATTAGATGCTCTTACTGAACTCT